>NW_027510102.1:0-38432 GCF_051311805.1 Agelaius phoeniceus | reverse complement strand
ACAAGTGGTAGCTTTAGATTTGGAGCAATCCAGCAAAGCTTGCAAATTTCTTGCTGGGCACCACCCTCTTGGTCAGGGCGAGTGGCCAGAAATGGAGGCCATTTTCCATGGGGAAAACGAAGTCATTGGCCCAGGCTCTGGGTGTCAGATGACTGGTGGCATCTGGGGCTCTAAGGACTTGCAGGGTCCTAGTTGCTGGCAGCTTTCGTTCTGGAAGGATCCAGCAGAGTTTGTAGATTCCTGGCTTGGCACTGCCCTGCCTGCCAGGCCAAGTGGCCACAAATGAAGGCCATTTCCCATGGGAAAAACGAAGTCCTTTCCCCAGGGTCTCAGGAATATGTTCAAGGTGGCGTTTGAGGCTCTAAGTACTTCCAGGGCCCTAGTTGCTGCCAGCTTTTCTTTGGAAAAATCCAGCAACGATTGCATCATTCTAGCTAGGCTCCCACTTTCTGCCAGGGTGAGTGGCTGCCAAGGGAGGCCATTTGCCATGGGAAAAAGAAGTCCTTTCCCCAGGGTCTGGGTGTCAGATGAAAGGTGGCCTTTGGGGTTCTGAGGACTTGTAGGGTAGTACTTACTGGCTAGAGTAGAGGAAATGGATTCTATTTGAATATCTGTCTAGAGGCTTTGCCCCACAGGTCCTGGTTGTCCTTGATGGGCTGCAGCTGTGAGCATTGAAGAGAACTGGGATAAAAGGGGGCGGCGTAGCCATTCAGGGAGAGCCTTGAAGGAGCCCTGAACTGGGAAAGAACAGCATGCAGAAGAAAGCGTCTGTGCTGTGAAGATCTGCAGCCATAAGAACACACCGAGGAGGTATGGACTTTAGCAATCTGAGAACAGCATTATGGGACTCTAGAGAAATAGAACAACAACAAGTGGCAGCTTTCGATTTGGAGCAATCCAGCAAAGCTTGCAAATTTCTTGCTGGGCACCACCCTCTTGGTCAGGGCGAGTGGCCAGAAATGGAGGCCATTTTCCATGGGGAAAACGAAGTCATTGGCCCAGGCTCTGGGTGTCAGATGACTGGTGGCATCTGGGGCTCTAAGGACTTGCAGGGTCCTAGTTGCTGGCAGCTTTCGTTCTGGAAGGATCCAGCACAGTTTGTAGATTCCTGGCTTGGCACTGCCCTGCCTGCCAGGCCAAGTGGCCACAAATGAAGGCCATTTTCCATGGGAAAAAGAAGTCCTTTCCCCAGGGTCTCAGGAATATGTTCAAGGTGGCGTTTGAGGCTCTAAGTACTTCCAGGGCCCTAGTTGCTGGCAGCTTTTCTTTTGGAAAAATCCAGCAACGATTGCATCATTCTAGCTAGGCTCCCACTTTCTGCCAGGGTGAGTGGCTGCCAAGGGAGGCCATTTGCCATGGGAAAAAGAAGTCCTTTCCCCAGGGTCTGGGTGTCAGATGAAAGGTGGCCTTTGGGGTTCTGAGGACTTGTAGGGTAGTACTTACTGGCTAGAGTAGAGGAAATGGATTCTATTTGAATATCTGTCCCACAGGTCCTGGTTGTCCTTGATGGGCTGCAGCTGTGAGCATTGAAGAGAACTGGGATAAAAGGGGGCGGCGTAGCCATTCAGGGAGAGCCTTGAAGGAGCCCTGAACTGGGAAAGAACAGCATGCAGAAGAAAGCGTCTGTGCTGTGAAGATCTGCAGCCATAAGAACACACCGAGGAGGTATGGACTTTAGCAATCTGAGAACAGCATGATGGGACTCTAGAGAAATAGAACAACAACAAGTGGCAGCTTTCGATTTGGAGCAATCCAGCAAAGCTTGCAAATTTCTTGCTGGGCACCACCCTCTTGGTCAGGGCGAGTGGCCAGAAATGGAGGCCATTTTCCATGGGGAAAACGAAGTCATTGGCCCAGGCTCTGGGTGTCAGATGACTGGTGGCATCTGGGGCTCTAAGGACTTGCAGGGTCCTAGTTGCTGGCAGCTTTCGTTCTGGAAGGATCCAGCACAGTTTGTAGATTCCTGGCTTGGCACTGCCCTGCCTGCCAGGCCAAGTGGCCACAAATGAAGGCCATTTTCCATGGGAAAAAGAAGTCCTTTCCCCAGGGTCTCAGGAATATGTTCAAGGTGGCGTTTGAGGCTCTAAGTACTTCCAGGGCCCTAGTTGCTGCCAGCTTTTCTTTTGGAAAAATCCAGCAACGATTGCATCATTCTAGCTAGGCTCCCACTTTCTGCCAGGGTGAGTGGCTGCCAAGGGAGGCCATTTGCCATGGGAAAAAGAAGTCCTTTCCCCAGGGTCTGGGTGTCAGATGAAAGGTGGCCTTTGGGGTTCTGAGGACTTGTAGGGTAGTACTTACTGGCTAGAGTAGAGGAAATGGATTCTATTTGAATATCTGTCCCACAGGTCCTGGTTGTCCTTGATGGGCTGCAGCTGTGAGCATTGAAGAGAACTGGGATAAAAGGGGGCGGCTTAGCCATTCAGGGAGAGCCTTGAAGGAGCCCTGAACTGGGAAAGAACAGCATGCAGAAGAAAGCGTCTGTGCTGTGAAGATCTGCAGCCATAAGAACACACCGAGGAGGTATGGACTTTAGCAATCTGAGAACAGCATGATGGGACTCTAGAGAAATAGAACAACAACAAGTGGCAGCTTTAGATTTGGAGCAATCCAGCAAAGCTTGCAAATTTCTTGCTGGGCACCACCCTCTTGGTCAGGGCGAGTGGCCAGAAATGGAGGCCATTTTCCATGGGGAAAACGAAGTCATTGGCCCAGGCTCTGGGTGTCAGATGACAGGTGGCATCTGGGGCTCTAAGGACTTGCAGGGTCCTAGTTGCTGGCAGCTTTCGTTCTGGAAGGATCCAGCAGAGTTTGTAGATTCCTGGCTTGGCACTGCCCTGCCTGCCAGGCCAAGTGGCCACAAATGAAGGCCATTTTCCATGGGAAAAACGAAGTCCTTTCCCCAGGGTCTCAGTAATATGTTCAAGGTGGCGTTTGAGGCTCTAAGTACTTCCAGGGCCCTAGTTGCTGCCAGCTTTTCTTTTGGAAAAATCCAGCAACGATTGCATCATTCTAGCTAGGCTCCCACTTTCTGCCAGGGTGAGTGGCTGCCAAGGGAGGCCATTTGCCATGGGAAAAAGAAGTCCTTTCCCCAGGGTCTGGGTGTCAGATGAAAGGTGGCCTTTGGGGTTCTGAGGACTTGTAGGGTAGTACTTACTGGCTAGAGTAGAGGAAATGGATTCTATTTGAATATCTGTCTAGAGGCTTTGCCCCACAGGTCCTGGTTGTCCTTGATGGGCTGCAGCTGTGAGCATTGAAGAGAACTGGGATAAAAGGGGGCGGCGTAGCCATTCAGGGAGAGCCTTGAAGGAGCCCTGAACTGGGAAAGAACAGCATGCAGAAGAAAGCGTCTGTGCTGTGAAGATCTGCAGCCATAAGAACACACCGAGGAGGTATGGACTTTAGCAATCTGAGAACAGCATTATGGGACTCTAGAGAAATAAAACAACAACAAGTGGCAGCTTTCGATTTGGAGCAATCCAGCAAAGCTTGCAAATTTCTTGCTGGGCACCACCCTCTTGGTCAGGGCGAGTGGCCAGAAATGGAGGCCATTTTCCATGGGGAAAACGAAGTCATTGGCCCAGGCTCTGGGTGTCAGATGACAGGTGGCATCTGGGGCTCTAAGGACTTGCAGGGTCCTAGTTGCTGGCAGCTTTCGTTCTGGAAGGATCCAGCAGAGTTTGTAGATTCCTGGCTTGGCACTGCCCTGCCTGCCAGGCCAAGTGGCCACAAATGAAGGCCATTTTCCATGGGAAAAACGAAGTCCTTTCCCCAGGGTCTCAGGAATATGTTCAAGGTGGCGTTTGAGGCTCTAAGTACTTCCAGGGCCCTAGTTGCTGCCAGCTTTTCTTTTGGAAAAATCCAGCAACGATTGCATCATTCTAGCTAGGCTCCCACTTTCTGCCAGGGTGAGTGGCTGCCAAGGGAGGCCATTTGCCATGGGAAAAAGAAGTCCTTTCCCCAGGGTCTGGGTGTCAGATGAAAGGTGGCCTTTGGGGTTCTGAGGACTTGTAGGGTAGTACTTACTGGCTAGAGTAGAGGAAATGGATTCTATTTGAATATCTGTCCCACAGGTCCTGGTTGTCCTTGATGGGCTGCAGCTGTGAGCATTGAAGAGAACTGGGATAAAAGGGGGCGGCGTAGCCATTCAGGGAGAGCCTTGAAGGAGCCCTGAACTGGGAAAGAACAGCATGCAGAAGAAAGCGTCTGTGCTGTGAAGATCTGCAGCCATAAGAACACACCGAGGAGGTATGGACTTTAGCAATCTGAGAACAGCATGATGGGACTCTAGAGAAATAGAACAACAACAAGTGGTAGCTTTAGATTTGGAGCAATCCAGCAAAGCTTGCAAATTTCTTGCTGGGCACCACCCTCTTGGTCAGGGCGAGTGGCCAGAAATGGAGGCCATTTTCCATGGGGAAAACGAAGTCATTGGCCCAGGCTCTGGGTGTCAGATGACTGGTGGCATCTGGGGCTGTAAGGACTTGCAGGGTCCTAGTTGCTGGCAGCTTTCGTTCTGGAAGGATCCAGCAGAGTTTGTAGATTCCTGGCTTGGCACTGCCCTGCCTGCCAGGCAGAGTGGCCAGAAATGAAGGCCATTTTCCATGGGAAAAACGAAGTCCTTTCCCCAGGGTCTCAGTAATATGTTCAAGGTGGCGTTTGAGGCTCTAAGTACTTCCAGGGCCCTAGTTGCTGCCAGCTTTTCTTTTGGAAAAATCCAGCAACGATTGCATCATTCTAGCTAGGCTCCCACTTTCTGCCAGGGTGAGTGGCTGCCAAGGGAGGCCATTTGCCATGGGAAAAAGAAGTCCTTTCCCCAGGGTCTGGGTGTCAGATGAAAGGTGGCCTTTGGGGTTCTGAGGACTTGTAGGGTAGTACTTACTGGCTAGAGTAGAGGAAATGGATTCTATTTGAATATCTGTCTAGAGGCTTTGCCCCACAGGTCCTGGTTGTCCTTGATGGGCTGCAGCTGTGAGCATTGAAGAGAACTGGGATAAAAGGGGGCGGCGTAGCCATTCAGGGAGAGCCTTGAAGGAGCCCTGAACTGGGAAAGAACAGCATGCAGAAGAAAGCGTCTGTGCTGTGAAGATCTGCAGCCATAAGAACACACCGAGGAGGTATGGACTTTAGCAATCTGAGAACAGCATGATGGGACTCTAGAGAAATAGAACAACAACAAGTGGCAGCTTTAGATTTGGAGCAATCCAGCAAAGCTTGCAAATTTCTTGCTGGGCACCACCCTCTTGGTCAGGGCGAGTGGCCAGAAATGGAGGCAATTTTCCATGGGGAAAACAAAGTCATTGGCCCAGGCTCTGGGTGTCAGATGACTGGTGGCATCTGGGGCTCTAAGGACTTGCAGGGTCCTAGTTGCTGGCAGCTTTCGTTCTGGAAGGATCCAGCAGAGTTTGTAGATTCCTGGCTTGGCACTGCCCTGCCTGCCAGGCCAAGTGGCCACAAATGAAGGCCATTTTCCATGGGAAAAAGAAGTCCTTTCCCCAGGGTCTCAGTAATATGTTCAAGGTGGCGTTTGAGGCTCTAAGTACTTCCAGGGCCCTAGTTGCTGGCAGCTTTTCTTTTGGAAAAATCCAGCAACGATTGCATCATTCTAGCTAGGCTCCCACTTTCTGCCAGGGTGAGTGGCTGCCAAGGGAGGCCATTTGCCATGGGAAAAAGAAGTCCTTTCCCCAGGGTCTGGGTGTCAGATGAAAGGTGGCCTTTGGGGTTCTGAGGACTTGTAGGGTAGTACTTACTGGCTAGAGTAGAGGAAATGGATTCTATTTGAATATCTGTCCCACAGGTCCTGGTTGTCCTTGATGGGCTGCAGCTGTGAGCATTGAAGAGAACTGGGATAAAAGGGGGCGGCGTAGCCATTCAGGGAGAGCCTTGAAGGAGCCCTGAACTGGGAAAGAACAGCATGCAGAAGAAAGCGTCTGTGCTGTGAAGATCTGCAGCCATAAGAACACACCGAGGAGGTATGGACTTTAGCAATCTGAGAACAGCATGATGGGACTCTAGAGAAATAGAACAACAACAAGTGGCAGCTTTCGATTTGGAGCAATCCAGCAAAGCTTGCAAATTTCTTGCTGGGCACCACCCTCTTGGTCAGGGCGAGTGGCCAGAAATGGAGGCCATTTTCCATGGGGAAAACGAAGTCATTGGCCCAGGCTCTGGGTGTCAGATGACAGGTTGCATCTGGGGCTCTAAGGACTTGCAGGGTCCTAGTTGCTGGCAGCTTTCGTTCTGGAAGGATCCAGCAGAGTTTGTAGATTCCTGGCTTGGCACTGCCCTGCCTGCCAGGCCAAGTGGCCACAAATGAAGGCCATTTTCCATGGGAAAAACGAAGTCCTTTCCCCAGGGTCTCAGGAATATGTTCAAGGTGGCGTTTGAGGCTCTAAGTACTTCCAGGGCCCTAGTTGCTGCCAGCTTTTCTTTTGGAAAAATCCAGCAACGATTGCATCATTCTAGCTAGGCTCCCACTTTCTGCCAGGGTGAGTGGCTGCCAAGGGAGGCCATTTGCCATGGGAAAAAGAAGTCCTTTCCCCAGGGTCTGGGTGTCAGATGAAAGGTGGCCTTTGGGGTTCTGAGGACTTGTAGGGTAGTACTTACTGGCTAGAGTAGAGGAAATGGATTCTATTTGAATATCTGTCTAGAGGCTTTGCCCCACAGGTCCTGGTTGTCCTTGATGGGCTGCAGCTGTGAGCATTGAAGAGAACTGGGATAAAAGGGGGCGGCGTAGCCATTCAGGGAGAGCCTTGAAGGAGCCCTGAACTGGGAAAGAACAGCATGCAGAAGAAAGCGTCTGTGCTGTGAAGATCTGCAGCCATAAGAACACACCGAGGAGGTATGGACTTTAGCAATCTGAGAACAGCATGATGGGACTCTAGAGAAATAGAACAACAACAAGTGGCAGCTTTCGATTTGGAGCAATCCAGCAAAGCTTGCAAATTTCTTGCTGGGCACCACCCTCTTGGTCAGGGCGAGTGGCCAGAAATGGAGGCCATTTTCCATGGGGAAAACGAAGTCATTGGCCCAGGCTCTGGGTGTCAGATGACTGGTGGCATCTGGGGCTCTAAGGACTTGCAGGGTCCTAGTTGCTGGCAGCTTTCGTTCTGGAAGGATCCAGCAGAGTTTGTAGATTCCTGGCTTGGCACTGCCCTGCCTGCCAGGCCAAGTGGCCACAAATGAAGGCCATTTTCCATGGGAAAAACGAAGTCCTTTCCCCAGGGTCTCAGTAATATGTTCAAGGTGGCGTTTGAGGCTCTAAGTACTTCCAGGGCCCTAGTTGCTGCCAGCTTTTCTTTTGGAAAAATCCAGCAACGATTGCATCATTCTAGCTAGGCTCCCACTTTCTGCCAGGGTGAGTGGCTGCCAAGGGAGGCCATTTGCCATGGGAAAAAGAAGTCCTTTCCCCAGGGTCTGGGTGTCAGATGAAAGGTGGCCTTTGGGGTTCTGAGGACTTGTAGGGTAGTACTTACTGGCTAGAGTAGAGGAAATGGATTCTATTTGAATATCTGTCTAGAGGCTTTGCCCCACAGGTCCTGGTTGTCCTTGATGGGCTGCAGCTGTGAGCATTGAAGAGAACTGGGATAAAAGGGGGCGGCGTAGCCATTCAGGGAGAGCCTTGAAGGAGCCCTGAACTGGGAAAGAACAGCATGCAGAAGAAAGCGTCTGTGCTGTGAAGATCTGCAGCCATAAGAACACACCGAGGAGGTATGGACTTTAGCAATCTGAGAACAGCATTATGGGACTCTAGAGAAATAAAACAACAACAAGTGGCAGCTTTCGATTTGGAGCAATCCAGCAAAGCTTGCAAATTTCTTGCTGGGCACCACCCTCTTGGTCAGGGCGAGTGGCCAGAAATGGAGGCCATTTTCCATGGGGAAAACGAAGTCATTGGCCCAGGCTCTGGGTGTCAGATGACAGGTGGCATCTGGGGCTCTAAGGACTTGCAGGGTCCTAGTTGCTGGCAGCTTTCGTTCTGGAAGGATCCAGCAGAGTTTGTAGATTCCTGGCTTGGCACTGCCCTGCCTGCCAGGCCAAGTGGCCACAAATGAAGGCCATTTTCCATGGGAAAAACGAAGTCCTTTCCCCAGGGTCTCAGGAATATGTTCAAGGTGGCGTTTGAGGCTCTAAGTACTTCCAGGGCCCTAGTTGCTGCCAGCTTTTCTTTTGGAAAAATCCAGCAACGATTGCATCATTCTAGCTAGGCTCCCACTTTCTGCCAGGGTGAGTGGCTGCCAAGGGAGGCCATTTGCCATGGGAAAAAGAAGTCCTTTCCCCAGGGTCTGGGTGTCAGATGAAAGGTGGCCTTTGGGGTTCTGAGGACTTGTAGGGTAGTACTTACTGGCTAGAGTAGAGGAAATGGATTCTATTTGAATATCTGTCCCACAGGTCCTGGTTGTCCTTGATGGGCTGCAGCTGTGAGCATTGAAGAGAACTGGGATAAAAGGGGGCGGCGTAGCCATTCAGGGAGAGCCTTGAAGGAGCCCTGAACTGGGAAAGAACAGCATGCAGAAGAAAGCGTCTGTGCTGTGAAGATCTGCAGCCATAAGAACACACCGAGGAGGTATGGACTTTAGCAATCTGAGAACAGCATGATGGGACTCTAGAGAAATAGAACAACAACAAGTGGTAGCTTTAGATTTGGAGCAATCCAGCAAAGCTTGCAAATTTCTTGCTGGGCACCACCCTCTTGGTCAGGGCGAGTGGCCAGAAATGGAGGCCATTTTCCATGGGGAAAACGAAGTCATTGGCCCAGGCTCTGGGTGTCAGATGACTGGTGGCATCTGGGGCTGTAAGGACTTGCAGGGTCCTAGTTGCTGGCAGCTTTCGTTCTGGAAGGATCCAGCAGAGTTTGTAGATTCCTGGCTTGGCACTGCCCTGCCTGCCAGGCAGAGTGGCCACAAATGAAGGCCATTTTCCATGGGAAAAACGAAGTCCTTTCCCCAGGGTCTCAGGAATATGTTCAAGGTGGCGTTTGAGGCTCTAAGTACTTCCAGGGCCCTAGTTGCTGCCAGCTTTTCTTTTGGAAAAATCCAGCAACGATTGCATCATTCTAGCTAGGCTCCCACTTTCTGCCAGGGTGAGTGGCTGCCAAGGGAGGCCATTTGCCATGGGAAAAAGAAGTCCTTTCCCCAGGGTCTGGGTGTCAGATGAAAGGTGGCCTTTGGGGTTCTGAGGACTTGTAGGGTAGTACTTACTGGCTAGAGTAGAGGAAATGGATTCTATTTGAATATCTGTCTAGAGGCTTTGCCCCACAGGTCCTGGTTGTCCTTGATGGGCTGCAGCTGTGAGCATTGAAGAGAACTGGGATAAAAGGGGGCGGCGTAGCCATTCAGGGAGAGCCTTGAAGGAGCCCTGAACTGGGAAAGAACAGCATGCAGAAGAAAGCGTCTGTGCTGTGAAGATCTGCAGCCATAAGAACACACCGAGGAGGTATGGACTTTAGCAATCTGAGAACAGCATGATGGGACTCTAGAGAAATAGAACAACAACAAGTGGCAGCTTTAGATTTGGAGCAATCCAGCAAAGCTTGCAAATTTCTTGCTGGGCACCACCCTCTTGGTCAGGGCGAGTGGCCAGAAATGGAGGCAATTTTCCATGGGGAAAACAAAGTCATTGGCCCAGGCTCTGGGTGTCAGATGACTGGTGGCATCTGGGGCTCTAAGGACTTGCAGGGTCCTAGTTGCTGGCAGCTTTCGTTCTGGAAGGATCCAGCAGAGTTTGTAGATTCCTGGCTTGGCACTGCCCTGCCTGCCAGGCCAAGTGGCCACAAATGAAGGCCATTTTCCATGGGAAAAAGAAGTCCTTTCCCCAGGGTCTCAGTAATATGTTCAAGGTGGCGTTTGAGGCTCTAAGTACTTCCAGGGCCCTAGTTGCTGGCAGCTTTTCTTTTGGAAAAATCCAGCAACGATTGCATCATTCTAGCTAGGCTCCCACTTTCTGCCAGGGTGAGTGGCTGCCAAGGGAGGCCATTTGCCATGGGAAAAAGAAGTCCTTTCCCCAGGGTCTGGGTGTCAGATGAAAGGTGGCCTTTGGGGTTCTGAGGACTTGTAGGGTAGTACTTACTGGCTAGAGTAGAGGAAATGGATTCTATTTGAATATCTGTCCCACAGGTCCTGGTTGTCCTTGATGGGCTGCAGCTGTGAGCATTGAAGAGAACTGGGATAAAAGGGGGCGGCGTAGCCATTCAGGGAGAGCCTTGAAGGAGCCCTGAACTGGGAAAGAACAGCATGCAGAAGAAAGCGTCTGTGCTGTGAAGATCTGCAGCCATAAGAACACACCGAGGAGGTATGGACTTTAGCAATCTGAGAACAGCATGATGGGACTCTAGAGAAATAGAACAACAACAAGTGGCAGCTTTCGATTTGGAGCAATCCAGCAAAGCTTGCAAATTTCTTGCTGGGCACCACCCTCTTGGTCAGGGCGAGTGGCCAGAAATGGAGGCCATTTTCCATGGGGAAAACGAAGTCATTGGCCCAGGCTCTGGGTGTCAGATGACAGGTTGCATCTGGGGCTCTAAGGACTTGCAGGGTCCTAGTTGCTGGCAGCTTTCGTTCTGGAAGGATCCAGCAGAGTTTGTAGATTCCTGGCTTGGCACTGCCCTGCCTGCCAGGCCAAGTGGCCACAAATGAAGGCCATTTTCCATGGGAAAAACGAAGTCCTTTCCCCAGGGTCTCAGGAATATGTTCAAGGTGGCGTTTGAGGCTCTAAGTACTTCCAGGGCCCTAGTTGCTGCCAGCTTTTCTTTTGGAAAAATCCAGCAACGATTGCATCATTCTAGCTAGGCTCCCACTTTCTGCCAGGGTGAGTGGCTGCCAAGGGAGGCCATTTGCCATGGGAAAAAGAAGTCCTTTCCCCAGGGTCTGGGTGTCAGATGAAAGGTGGCCTTTGGGGTTCTGAGGACTTGTAGGGTAGTACTTACTGGCTAGAGTAGAGGAAATGGATTCTATTTGAATATCTGTCTAGAGGCTTTGCCCCACAGGTCCTGGTTGTCCTTGATGGGCTGCAGCTGTGAGCATTGAAGAGAACTGGGATAAAAGGGGGCGGCGTAGCCATTCAGGGAGAGCCTTGAAGGAGCCCTGAACTGGGAAAGAACAGCATGCAGAAGAAAGCGTCTGTGCTGTGAAGATCTGCAGCCATAAGAACACACCGAGGAGGTATGGACTTTAGCAATCTGAGAACAGCATGATGGGACTCTAGAGAAATAGAACAACAACAAGTGGCAGCTTTCGATTTGGAGCAATCCAGCAAAGCTTGCAAATTTCTTGCTGGGCACCACCCTCTTGGTCAGGGCGAGTGGCCAGAAATGGAGGCCATTTTCCATGGGGAAAACGAAGTCATTGGCCCAGGCTCTGGGTGTCAGATGACTGGTGGCATCTGGGGCTCTAAGGACTTGCAGGGTCCTAGTTGCTGGCAGCTTTCGTTCTGGAAGGATCCAGCAGAGTTTGTAGATTCCTGGCTTGGCACTGCCCTGCCTGCCAGGCCAAGTGGCCACAAATGAAGGCCATTTTCCATGGGAAAAACGAAGTCCTTTCCCCAGGGTCTCAGTAATATGTTCAAGGTGGCGTTTGAGGCTCTAAGTACTTCCAGGGCCCTAGTTGCTGCCAGCTTTTCTTTTGGAAAAATCCAGCAACGATTGCATCATTCTAGCTAGGCTCCCACTTTCTGCCAGGGTGAGTGGCTGCCAAGGGAGGCCATTTGCCATGGGAAAAAGAAGTCCTTTCCCCAGGGTCTGGGTGTCAGATGAAAGGTGGCCTTTGGGGTTCTGAGGACTTGTAGGGTAGTACTTACTGGCTAGAGTAGAGGAAATGGATTCTATTTGAATATCTGTCCCACAGGTCCTGGTTGTCCTTGATGGGCTGCAGCTGTGAGCATTGAAGAGAACTGGGATAAAAGGGGGCGGCGTAGCCATTCAGGGAGAGCCTTGAAGGAGCCCTGAACTGGGAAAGAACAGCATGCAGAAGAAAGCGTCTGTGCTGTGAAGATCTGCAGCCATAAGAACACACCGAGGAGGTATGGACTTTAGCAATCTGAGAACAGCATGATGGGACTCTAGAGAAATAGAACAACAACAAGTGGTAGCTTTAGATTTGGAGCAATCCAGCAAAGCTTGCAAATTTCTTGCTGGGCACCACCCTCTTGGTCAGGGCGAGTGGCCAGAAATGGAGGCCATTTTCCATGGGGAAAACGAAGTCATTGGCCCAGGCTCTGGGTGTCAGATGACTGGTGGCATCTGGGGCTCTAAGGACTTGCAGGGTCCTAGTTGCTGGCAGCTTTCGTTCTGGAAGGATCCAGCAGAGTTTGTAGATTCCTGGCTTGGCACTGCCCTGCCTGCCAGGCCAAGTGGCCACAAATGAAGGCCATTTCCCATGGGAAAAACGAAGTCCTTTCCCCAGGGTCTCAGGAATATGTTCAAGGTGGCGTTTGAGGCTCTAAGTACTTCCAGGGCCCTAGTTGCTGCCAGCTTTTCTTTTGGAAAAATCCAGCAACGATTGCATCATTCTAGCTAGGCTCCCACTTTCTGCCAGGGTGAGTGGCTGCCAAGGGAGGCCATTTGCCATGGGAAAAAGAAGTCCTTTCCCCAGGGTCTGGGTGTCAGATGAAAGGTGGCCTTTGGGGTTCTGAGGACTTGTAGGGTAGTACTTACTGGCTAGAGTAGAGGAAATGGATTCTATTTGAATATCTGTCTAGAGGCTTTGCCCCACAGGTCCTGGTTGTCCTTGATGGGCTGCAGCTGTGAGCATTGAAGAGAACTGGGATAAAAGGGGGCGGCGTAGCCATTCAGGGAGAGCCTTGAAGGAGCCCTGAACTGGGAAAGAACAGCATGCAGAAGAAAGCGTCTGTGCTGTGAAGATCTGCAGCCATAAGAACACACCGAGGAGGTATGGACTTTAGCAATCTGAGAACAGCATTATGGGACTCTAGAGAAATAGAACAACAACAAGTGGCAGCTTTCGATTTGGAGCAATCCAGCAAAGCTTGCAAATTTCTTGCTGGGCACCACCCTCTTGGTCAGGGCGAGTGGCCAGAAATGGAGGCCATTTTCCATGGGGAAAACGAAGTCATTGGCCCAGGCTCTGGGTGTCAGATGACTGGTGGCATCTGGGGCTCTAAGGACTTGCAGGGTCCTAGTTGCTGGCAGCTTTCGTTCTGGAAGGATCCAGCACAGTTTGTAGATTCCTGGCTTGGCACTGCCCTGCCTGCCAGGCCAAGTGGCCACAAATGAAGGCCATTTTCCATGGGAAAAAGAAGTCCTTTCCCCAGGGTCTCAGGAATATGTTCAAGGTGGCGTTTGAGGCTCTAAGTACTTCCAGGGCCCTAGTTGCTGGCAGCTTTTCTTTTGGAAAAATCCAGCAACGATTGCATCATTCTAGCTAGGCTCCCACTTTCTGCCAGGGTGAGTGGCTGCCAAGGGAGGCCATTTGCCATGGGAAAAAGAAGTCCTTTCCCCAGGGTCTGGGTGTCAGATGAAAGGTGGCCTTTGGGGTTCTGAGGACTTGTAGGGTAGTACTTACTGGCTAGAGTAGAGGAAATGGATTCTATTTGAATATCTGTCCCACAGGTCCTGGTTGTCCTTGATGGGCTGCAGCTGTGAGCATTGAAGAGAACTGGGATAAAAGGGGGCGGCGTAGCCATTCAGGGAGAGCCTTGAAGGAGCCCTGAACTGGGAAAGAACAGCATGCAGAAGAAAGCGTCTGTGCTGTGAAGATCTGCAGCCATAAGAACACACCGAGGAGGTATGGACTTTAGCAATCTGAGAACAGCATTATGGGACTCTAGAGAAATAGAACAACAACAAGTGGCAGCTTTCGATTTGGAGCAATCCAGCAAAGCTTGCAAATTTCTTGCTGGGCACCACCCTCTTGGTCAGGGCGAGTGGCCAGAAATGGAGGCCATTTTCCATGGGGAAAACGAAGTCATTGGCCCAGGCTCTGGGTGTCAGATGACTGGTGGCATCTGGGGCTCTAAGGACTTGCAGGGTCCTAGTTGCTGGCAGCTTTCGTTCTGGAAGGATCCAGCACAGTTTGTAGATTCCTGGCTTGGCACTGCCCTGCCTGCCAGGCCAAGTGGCCACAAATGAAGGCCATTTCCCATGGGAAAAACGAAGTCCTTTCCCCAGGGTCTCAGGAATATGTTCAAGGTGGCGTTTGAGGCTCTAAGTACTTCCAGGGCCCTAGTTGCTGCCAGCTTTTCTTTTGGAAAAATCCAGCAACGATTGCATCATTCTAGCTAGGCTCCCACTTTCTGCCAGGGTGAGTGGCTGCCAAGGGAGGCCATTTGCCATGGGAAAAAGAAGTCCTTTCCCCAGGGTCTGGGTGTCAGATGAAAGGTGGCCTTTGGGGTTCTGAGGACTTGTAGGGTAGTACTTACTGGCTAGAGTAGAGGAAATGGATTCTATTTGAATATCTGTCTAGAGGCTTTGCCCCACAGGTCCTGGTTGTCCTTGATGGGCTGCAGCTGTGAGCATTGAAGAGAACTGGGATAAAAGGGGGCGGCGTAGCCATTCAGGGAGAGCCTTGAAGGAGCCCTGAACTGGGAAAGAACAGCATGCAGAAGAAAGCGTCTGTGCTGTGAAGATCTGCAGCCATAAGAACACACCGAGGAGGTATGGACTTTAGCAATCTGAGAACAGCATTATGGGACTCTAGAGAAATAAAACAACAACAAGTGGCAGCTTTCGATTTGGAGCAATCCAGCAAAGCTTGCAAATTTCTTGCTGGGCACCACCCTCTTGGTCAGGGCGAGTGGCCAGAAATGGAGGCCATTTTCCATGGGGAAAACGAAGTCATTGGCCCAGGCTCTGGGTGTCAGATGACAGGTGGCATCTGGGGCTCTAAGGACTTGCAGGGTCCTAGTTGCTGGCAGCTTTCGTTCTGGAAGGATCCAGCACAGTTTGTAGATTCCTGGCTTGGCACTGCCCTGCCTGCCAGGCCAAGTGGCCACAAATGAAGGCCATTTTCCATGGGAAAAACGAAGTCCTTTCCCCAGGGTCTCAGGAATATGTTCAAGGTGGCGTTTGAGGCTCTAAGTACTTCCAGGGCCCTAGTTGCTGGCAGCTTTTCTTTTGGAAAAATCCAGCAACGATTGCATCATTCTAGCTAGGCTCCCACTTTCTGCCAGGGTGAGTGGCTGCCAAGGGAGGCCATTTGCCATGGGAAAAAGAAGTCCTTTCCCCAGGGTCTGGGTGTCAGATGAAAGGTGGCCTTTGGGGTTCTGAGGACTTGTAGGGTAGTACTTACTGGCTAGAGTAGAGGAAATGGATTCTATTTGAATATCTGTCCCACAGGTCCTGGTTGTCCTTGATGGGCTGCAGCTGTGAGCATTGAAGAGAACTGGGATAAAAGGGGGCGGCGTAGCCATTCAGGGAGAGCCTTGAAGGAGCCCTGAACTGGGAAAGAACAGCATGCAGAAGAAAGCGTCTGTGCTGTGAAGATCTGCAGCCATAAGAACACACCGAGGAGGTATGGACTTTAGCAATCTGAGAACAGCATGATGGGACTCTAGAGAAATAGAACAACAACAAGTGGTAGCTTTAGATTTGGAGCAATCCAGCAAAGCTTGCAAATTTCTTGCTGGGCACCACCCTCTTGGTCAGGGCGAGTGGCCAGAAATGGAGGCCATTTTCCATGGGGAAAACGAAGTCATTGGCCCAGGCTCTGGGTGTCAGATGACTGGTGGCATCTGGGGCTCTAAGGACTTGCAGGGTCCTAGTTGCTGGCAGCTTTCGTTCTGGAAGGATCCAGCAGAGTTTGTAGATTCCTGGCTTGGCACTGCCCTGCCTGCCAGGCCAAGTGGCCACAAATGAAGGCCATTTCCCATGGGAAAAACGAAGTCCTTTCCCCAGGGTCTCAGGAATATGTTCAAGGTGGCGTTTGAGGCTCTAAGTACTTCCAGGGCCCTAGTTGCTGGCAGCTTTTCTTTTGGAAAAATCCAGCAACGATTGCATCATTCTAGCTAGGCTCCCACTTTCTGCCAGGGTGAGTGGCTGCCAAGGGAGGCCATTTGCCATGGGAAAAAGAAGTCCTTTCCCCAGGGTCTGGGTGTCAGATGAAAGGTGGCCTTTGGGGTTCTGAGGACTTGTAGGGTAGTACTTACTGGCTAGAGTAGAGGAAATGGATTCTATTTGAATATCTGTCTAGAGGCTTTGCCCCACAGGTCCTGGTTGTCCTTGATGGGCTGCAGCTGTGAGCATTGAAGAGAACTGGGATAAAAGGGGGCGGCGTAGCCATTCAGGGAGAGCCTTGAAGGAGCCCTGAACTGGGAAAGAACAGCATGCAGAAGAAAGCGTCTGTGCTGTGAAGATCTGCAGCCATAAGAACACACCGAGGAGGTATGGACTTTAGCAATCTGAGAACAGCATGATGGGACTCTAGAGAAATAGAACAACAACAAGTGGCAGCTTTCGATTTGGAGCAATCCAGCAAAGCTTGCAAATTTCTTGCTGGGCACCACCCTCTTGGTCAGGGCGAGTGGCCAGAAATGGAGGCCATTTTCCATGGGGAAAACGAAGTCATTGGCCCAGGCTCTGGGTGTCAGATGACTGGTGGCATCTGGGGCTCTAAGGACTTGCAGGGTCCTAGTTGCTGGCAGCTTTCGTTCTGGAAGGATCCAGCACAGTTTGTAGATTCCTGGCTTGGCACTGCCCTGCCTGCCAGGCCAAGTGGCCACAAATGAAGGCCATTTTCCATGGGAAAAAGAAGTCCTTTCCCCAGGGTCTCAGGAATATGTTCAAGGTGGCGTTTGAGGCTCTAAGTACTTCCAGGGCCCTAGTTGCTGCCAGCTTTTCTTTTGGAAAAATCCAGCAACGATTGCATCATTCTAGCTAGGCTCCCACTTTCTGCCAGGGTGAGTGGCTGCCAAGGGAGGCCATTTGCCATGGGAAAAAGAAGTCCTTTCCCCAGGGTCTGGGTGTCAGATGAAAGGTGGCCTTTGGGGTTCTGAGGACTTGTAGGGTAGTACTTACTGGCTAGAGTAGAGGAAATGGATTCTATTTGAATATCTGTCCCACAGGTCCTGGTTGTCCTTGATGGGCTGCAGCTGTGAGCATTGAAGAGAACTGGGATAAAAGGGGGCGGCGTAGCCATTCAGGGAGAGCCTTGAAGGAGCCCTGAACTGGGAAAGAACAGCATGCAGAAGAAAGCGTCTGTGCTGTGAAGATCTGCAGCCATAAGAACACACCGAGGAGGTATGGACTTTAGCAATCTGAGAACAGCATGATGGGACTCTAGAGAAATAGAACAACAACAAGTGGCAGCTTTCGATTTGGAGCAATCCAGCAAAGCTTGCAAATTTCTTGCTGGGCACCACCCTCTTGGTCAGGGCGAGTGGCCAGAAATGGAGGCCATTTTCCATGGGGAAAACGAAGTCATTGGCCCAGGCTCTGGGTGTCAGATGACTGGTGGCATCTGGGGCTGTAAGGACTTGCAGGGTCCTAGTTGCTGGCAGCTTTCGTTCTGGAAGGATCCAGCAGAGTTTGTAGATTCCTGGCTTGGCACTGCCCTGCCTGCCAGGCCAAGTGGCCACAAATGAAGGCCATTTTCCATGGGAAAAACGAAGTCCTTTCCCCAGGGTCTCAGTAATATGTTCAAGGTGGCGTTTGAGGCTCTAAGTACTTCCAGGGCCCTAGTTGCTGCCAGCTTTTCTTTTGGAAAAATCCAGCAACGATTGCATCATTCTAGCTAGGCTCCCACTTTCTGCCAGGGTGAGTGGCTGCCAAGGGAGGCCATTTGCCATGGAAAAAAGAAGTCCTTTCCCCAGGGTCTGGGTGTCAGATGAAAGGTGGCCTTTGGGGTTCTGAGGACTTGTAGGGTAGTACTTACTGGCTAGAGTAGAGGAAATGGATTCTATTTGAATATCTGTCTAGAGGCTTTGCCCCACAGGTCCTGGTTGTCCTTGATGGGCTGCAGCTGTGAGCATTGAAGAGAACTGGGATAAAAGGGGGCGGCGTAGCCATTCAGGGAGAGCCTTGAAGGAGCCCTGAACTGGGAAAGAACAGCATGCAGAAGAAAGCGTCTGTGCTGTGAAGATCTGCAGCCATAAGAACACACCGAGGAGGTATGGACTTTAGCAATCTGAGAACAGCATTATGGGACTCTAGAGAAATAAAACAACAACAAGTGGCAGCTTTCGATTTGGAGCAATCCAGCAAAGCTTGCAAATTTCTTGCTGGGCACCACCCTCTTGGTCAGGGCGAGTGGCCAGAAATGGAGGCCATTTTCCATGGGGAAAACGAAGTCATTGGCCCAGGCTCTGGGTGTCAGATGACAGGTGGCATCTGGGGCTCTAAGGACTTGCAGGGTCCTAGTTGCTGGCAGCTTTCGTTCTGGAAGGATCCAGCAGAGTTTGTAGATTCCTGGCTTGGCACTGCCCTGCCTGCCAGGCCAAGTGGCCACAAATGAAGGCCATTTTCCATGGGAAAAACGAAGTCCTTTCCCCAGGGTCTCAGGAATATGTTCAAGGTGGCGTTTGAGGCTCTAAGTACTTCCAGGGCCCTAGTTGCTGCCAGCTTTTCTTTTGGAAAAATCCAGCAACGATTGCATCATTCTAGCTAGGCTCCCACTTTCTGCCAGGGTGAGTGGCTGCCAAGGGAGGCCATTTGCCATGGGAAAAAGAAGTCCTTTCCCCAGGGTCTGGGTGTCAGATGAAAGGTGGCCTTTGGGGTTCTGAGGACTTGTAGGGTAGTACTTACTGGCTAGAGTAGAGGAAATGGATTCTATTTGAATATCTGTCCCACAGGTCCTGGTTGTCCTTGATGGGCTGCAGCTGTGAGCATTGAAGAGAACTGGGATAAAAGGGGGCGGCGTAGCCATTCAGGGAGAGCCTTGAAGGAGCCCTGAACTGGGAAAGAACAGCATGCAGAAGAAAGCGTCTGTGCTGTGAAGATCTGCAGCCATAAGAACACACCGAGGAGGTATGGACTTTAGCAATCTGAGAACAGCATGATGGGACTCTAGAGAAATAGAACAACAACAAGTGGTAGCTTTAGATTTGGAGCAATCCAGCAAAGCTTGCAAATTTCTTGCTGGGCACCACCCTCTTGGTCAGGGCGAGTGGCCAGAAATGGAGGCCATTTTCCATGGGGAAAACGAAGTCATT
The DNA here is from genome assembly GCF_051311805.1 of Agelaius phoeniceus. Lineage (NCBI taxonomy): Eukaryota > Metazoa > Chordata > Aves > Passeriformes > Icteridae > Agelaius > Agelaius phoeniceus. Next base: position 19,337 of record NW_027510102.1, on the reverse strand, counting down.
GGCCCAGGCTCTGGGTGTCAGATGACTGGTGGCATCTGGGGCTGTAAGGACTTGCAGGGTCCTAGTTGCTGGCAGCTTTCGTTCTGGAAGGATCCAGCAGAGTTTGTAGATTCCTGGCTTGGCACTGCCCTGCCTGCCAGGCAGAGTGGCCACAAATGAAGGCCATTTTCCATGGGAAAAACGAAGTCCTTTCCCCAGGGTCTCAGTAATATGTTCAAGGTGGCGTTTGAGGCTCTAAGTACTTCCAGGGCCCTAGTTGCTGCCAGCTTTTCTTTTGGAAAAATCCAGCAACGATTGCATCATTCTAGCTAGGCTCCCACTTTCTGCCAGGGTGAGTGGCTGCCAAGGGAGGCCATTTGCCATGGGAAAAAGAAGTCCTTTCCCCAGGGTCTGGGTGTCAGATGAAAGGTGGCCTTTGGGGTTCTGAGGACTTGTAGGGTAGTACTTACTGGCTAGAGTAGAGGAAATGGATTCTATTTGAATATCTGTCCCACAGGTCCTGGTTGTCCTTGATGGGCTGCAGCTGTGAGCATTGAAGAGAACTGGGATAAAAGGGGGCGGCGTAGCCATTCAGGGAGAGCCTTGAAGGAGCCCTGAACTGGGAAAGAACAGCATGCAGAAGAAAGCGTCTGTGCTGTGAAGATCTGCAGCCATAAGAACACACCGAGGAGGTATGGACTTTAGCAATCTGAGAACAGCATGATGGGACTCTAGAGAAATAGAACAACAACAAGTGGCAGCTTTCGATTTGGAGCAATCCAGCAAAGCTTGCAAATTTCTTGCTGGGCACCACCCTCTTGGTCAGGGCGAGTGGCCAGAAATGGAGGCCATTTTCCATGGGGAAAACGAAGTCATTGGCCCAGGCTCTGGGTGTCAGATGACAGGTTGCATCTGGGGCTCTAAGGACTTGCAGGGTCTTAGTTGCTGGCAGCTTTCGTTCTGGAAGGATCCAGCAGAGTTTGTAGATTCCTGGCTTGGCACTGCCCTGCCTGCCAGGCCAAGTGGCCACAAATGAAGGCCATTTTCCATGGGAAAAACGAAGTCCTTTCCCCAGGGTCTCAGGAATATGTTCAAGGTGGCGTTTGAGGCTCTAAGTACTTCCAGGGCCCTAGTTGCTGCCAGCTTTTCTTTTGGAAAAATCCAGCAACGATTGCATCATTCTAGCTAGGCTCCCACTTTCTGCCAGGGTGAGTGGCTGCCAAGGGAGGCCATTTGCCATGGGAAAAAGAAGTCCTTTCCCCAGGGTCTGGGTGTCAGATGAAAGGTGGCCTTTGGGGTTCTGAGGACTTGTAGGGTAGTACTTACTGGCTAGAGTAGAGGAAATGGATTCTATTTGAATATCTGTCTAGAGGCTTTGCCCCACAGGTCCTGGTTGTCCTTGATGGGCTGCAGCTGTGAGCATTGAAGAGAACTGGGATAAAAGGGGGCGGCGTAGCCATTCAGGGAGAGCCTTGAAGGAGCCCTGAACTGGGAAAGAACAGCATGCAGAAGAAAGCGTCTGTGCTGTGAAGATCTGCAGCCATAAGAACACACCGAGGAGGTATGGACTTTAGCAATCTGAGAACAGCATTATGGGACTCTAGAGAAATAAAACAACAACAAGTGGCAGCTTTCGATTTGGAGCAATCCAGCAAAGCTTGCAAATTTCTTGCTGGGCACCACCCTCTTGGTCAGGGCGAGTGGCCAGAAATGGAGGCCATTTTCCATGGGGAAAACGAAGTCATTGGCCCAGGCTCTGGGTGTCAGATGACTGGTGGCATCTGGGGCTGTAAGGACTTGCAGGGTCCTAGTTGCTGGCAGCTTTCGTTCTGGAAGGATCCAGCAGAGTTTGTAGATTCCTGGCTTGGCACTGCCCTGCCTGCCAGGCCAAGTGGCCACAAATGAAGGCCATTTTCCATGGGAAAAACGAAGTCCTTTCCCCAGGGTCTCAGGAATATGTTCAAGGTGGCGTTTGAGGCTCTAAGTACTTCCAGGGCCCTAGTTGCTGCCAGCTTTTCTTTTGGAAAAATCCAGCAACGATTGCATCATTCTAGCTAGGCTCCCACTTTCTGCCAGGGTGAGTGGCTGCCAAGGGAGGCCATTTGCCATGGGAAAAAGAAGTCCTTTCCCCAGGGTCTGGGTGTCAGATGAAAGGTGGCCTTTGGGGTTCTGAGGACTTGTAGGGTAGTACTTACTGGCTAGAGTAGAGGAAATGGATTCTATTTGAATATCTGTCCCACAGGTCCTGGTTGTCCTTGATGGGCTGCAGCTGTGAGCATTGAAGAGAACTGGGATAAAAGGGGGCGGCTTAGCCATTCAGGGAGAGCCTTGAAGGAGCCCTGAACTGGGAAAGAACAGCATGCAGAAGAAAGCGTCTGTGCTGTGAAGATCTGCAGCCATAAGAACACACCGAGGAGGTATGGACTTTAGCAATCTGAGAACAGCATGATGGGACTCTAGAGAAATAGAACAACAACAAGTGGCAGCTTTCGATTTGGAGCAATCCAGCAAAGCTTGCAAATTTCTTGCTGGGCACCACCCTCTTGGTCAGGGCGAGTGGCCAGAAATGGAGGCCATTTTCCATGGGGAAAACGAAGTAATTGGCCCAGGCTCTGGGTGTCAGATGACAGGTTGCATCTGGGGCTCTAAGGACTTGCAGGGTCCTAGTTGCTGGCAGCTTTCGTTCTGGAAGGATCCAGCAGAGTTTGTAGATTCCTGGCTTGGCACTGCCCTGCCTGCCAGGCCAAGTGGCCACAAATGAAGGCCATTTTCCATGGGAAAAACGAAGTCCTTTCCCCAGGGTCTCAGTAATATGTTCAAGGTGGCGTTTGAGGCTCTAAGTACTTCCAGGGCCCTAGTTGCTGCCAGCTTTTCTTTTGGAAAAATCCAGCAACGATTGCATCATTCTAGCTAGGCTCCCACTTTCTGCCAGGGTGAGTGGCTGCCAAGGGAGGCCATTTGCCATGGGAAAAAGAAGTCCTTTCCCCAGGGTCTGGGTGTCAGATGAAAGGTGGCCTTTGGGGTTCTGAGGACTTGTAGGGTAGTACTTACTGGCTAGAGTAGAGGAAATGGATTCTATTTGAATATCTGTCTAGAGGCTTTGCCCCACAGGTCCTGGTTGTCCTTGATGGGCTGCAGCTGTGAGCATTGAAGAGAACTGGGATAAAAGGGGGCGGCGTAGCCATTCAGGGAGAGCCTTGAAGGAGCCCTGAACTGGGAAAGAACAGCATGCAGAAGAAAGCGTCTGTGCTGTGAAGATCTGCAGCCATAAGAACACACCGAGGAGGTATGGACTTTAGCAATCTGAGAACAGCATTATGGGACTCTAGAGAAATAAAACAACAACAAGTGGCAGCTTTCGATTTGGAGCAATCCAGCAAAGCTTGCAAATTTCTTGCTGGGCACCACCCTCTTGGTCAGGGCGAGTGGCCAGAAATGGAGGCCATTTTCCATGGGGAAAACGAAGTCATTGGCCCAGGCTCTGGGTGTCAGATGACTGGTGGCATCTGGGGCTGTAAGGACTTGCAGGGTCCTAGTTGCTGGCAGCTTTCGTTCTGGAAGGATCCAGCAGAGTTTGTAGATTCCTGGCTTGGCACTGCCCTGCCTGCCAGGCCAAGTGGCCACAAATGAAGGCCATTTTCCATGGGAAAAACGAAGTCCTTTCCCCAGGGTCTCAGGAATATGTTCAAGGTGGCGTTTGAGGCTCTAAGTACTTCCAGGGCCCTAGTTGCTGCCAGCTTTTCTTTTGGAAAAATCCAGCAACGATTGCATCATTCTAGCTAGGCTCCCACTTTCTGCCAGGGTGAGTGGCTGCCAAGGGAGGCCATTTGCCATGGGAAAAAGAAGTCCTTTCCCCAGGGTCTGGGTGTCAGATGAAAGGTGGCCTTTGGGGTTCTGAGGACTTGTAGGGTAGTACTTACTGGCTAGAGTAGAGGAAATGGATTCTATTTGAATATCTGTCCCACAGGTCCTGGTTGTCCTTGATGGGCTGCAGCTGTGAGCATTGAAGAGAACTGGGATAAAAGGGGGCGGCGTAGCCATTCAGGGAGAGCCTTGAAGGAGCCCTGAACTGGGAAAGAACAGCATGCAGAAGAAAGCGTCTGTGCTGTGAAGATCTGCAGCCATAAGAACACACCGAGGAGGTATGGACTTTAGCAATCTGAGAACAGCATGATGGGACTCTAGAGAAATAGAACAACAACAAGTGGCAGCTTTAGATTTGGAGCAATCCAGCAAAGCTTGCAAATTTCTTGCTGGGCACCACCCTCTTGGTCAGGGCGAGTGGCCAGAAATGGAGGCCATTTTCCATGGGGAAAACAAAGTCATTGGCCCAGGCTCTGGGTGTCAGATGACTGGTGGCATCTGGGGCTCTAAGGACTTGCAGGGTCCTAGTTGCTGGCAGCTTTCGTTCTGGAAGGATCCAGCACAGTTTGTAGATTCCTGGCTTGGCACTGCCCTGCCTGCCAGGCCAAGTGGCCACAAATGAAGGCCATTTTCCATGGGAAAAAGAAGTCCTTTCCCCAGGGTCTCAGGAATATGTTCAAGGTGGCGTTTGAGGCTCTAAGTACTTCCAGGGCCCTAGTTGCTGGCAGCTTTTCTTTTGGAAAAATCCAGCAACGATTGCATCATTCTAGCTAGGCTCCCACTTTCTGCCAGGGTGAGTGGCTGCCAAGGGAGGCCATTTGCCATGGGAAAAAGAAGTCCTTTCCCCAGGGTCTGGGTGTCAGATGAAAGGTGGCCTTTGGGGTTCTGAGGACTTGTAGGGTAGTACTTACTGGCTAGAGTAGAGGAAATGGATTCTATTTGAATATCTGTCCCACAGGTCCTGGTTGTCCTTGATGGGCTGCAGCTGTGAGCATTGAAGAGAACTGGGATAAAAGGGGGCGGCGTAGCCATTCAGGGAGAGCCTTGAAGGAGCCCTGAACTGGGAAAGAACAGCATGCAGAAGAAAGCGTCTGTGCTGTGAAGATCTGCAGCCATAAGAACACACCGAGGAGGTATGGACTTTAGCAATCTGAGAACAGCATGATGGGACTCTAGAGAAATAGAACAACAACAAGTGGCAGCTTTCGATTTGGAGCAATCCAGCAAAGCTTGCAAATTTCTTGCTGGGCACCACCCTCTTGGTCAGGGCGAGTGGCCAGAAATGGAGGCCATTTTCCATGGGGAAAACGAAGTCATTGGCCCAGGCTCTGGGTGTCAGATGACAGGTTGCATCTGGGGCTCTAAGGACTTGCAGGGTCCTAGTTGCTGGCAGCTTTCGTTCTGGAAGGATCCAGCAGAGTTTGTAGATTCCTGGCTTGGCACTGCCCTGCCTGCCAGGCCAAGTGGCCACAAATGAAGGCCATTTTCCATGGGAAAAACGAAGTCCTTTCCCCAGGGTCTCAGGAATATGTTCAAGGTGGCGTTTGAGGCTCTAAGTACTTCCAGGGCCCTAGTTGCTGCCAGCTTTTCTTTTGGAAAAATCCAGCAACGATTGCATCATTCTAGCTAGGCTCCCACTTTCTGCCAGGGTGAGTGGCTGCCAAGGGAGGCCATTTGCCATGGGAAAAAGAAGTCCTTTCCCCAGGGTCTGGGTGTCAGATGAAAGGTGGCCTTTGGGGTTCTGAGGACTTGTAGGGTAGTACTTACTGGCTAGAGTAGAGGAAATGGATTCTATTTGAATATCTGTCTAGAGGCTTTGCCCCACAGGTCCTGGTTGTCCTTGATGGGCTGCAGCTGTGAGCATTGAAGAGAACTGGGATAAAAGGGGGCGGCGTAGCCATTCAGGGAGAGCCTTGAAGGAGCCCTGAACTGGGAAAGAACAGCATGCAGAAGAAAGCGTCTGTGCTGTGAAGATCTGCAGCCATAAGAACACACCGAGGAGGTATGGACTTTAGCAATCTGAGAACAGCATTATGGGACTCTAGAGAAATAAAACAACAACAAGTGGCAGCTTTCGATTTGGAGCAATCCAGCAAAGCTTGCAAATTTCTTGCTGGGCACCACCCTCTTGGTCAGGGCGAGTGGCCAGAAATGGAGGCCATTTTCCATGGGGAAAACGAAGTCATTGGCCCAGGCTCTGGGTGTCAGATGACTGGTGGCATCTGGGGCTCTAAGGACTTGCAGGGTCCTAGTTGCTGGCAGCTTTCGTTCTGGAAGGATCCAGCAGAGTTTGTAGATTCCTGGCTTGGCACTGCCCTGCCTGCCAGGCCAAGTGGCCACAAATGAAGGCCATTTTCCATGGGAAAAACGAAGTCCTTTCCCCAGGGTCTCAGTAATATGTTCAAGGTGGCGTTTGAGGCTCTAAGTACTTCCAGGGCCCTAGTTGCTGCCAGCTTTTCTTTTGGAAAAATCCAGCAACGATTGCATCATTCTAGCTAGGCTCCCACTTTCTGCCAGGGTGAGTGGCTGCCAAGGGAGGCCATTTGCCATGGGAAAAAGAAGTCCTTTCCCCAGGGTCTGGGTGTCAGATGAAAGGTGGCCTTTGGGGTTCTGAGGACTTGTAGGGTAGTACTTACTGGCTAGAGTAGAGGAAATGGATTCTATTTGAATATCTGTCCCACAGGTCCTGGTTGTCCTTGATGGGCTGCAGCTGTGAGCATTGAAGAGAACTGGGATAAAAGGGGGCGGCGTAGCCATTCAGGGAGAGCCTTGAAGGAGCCCTGAACTGGGAAAGAACAGCATGCAGAAGAAAGCGTCTGTGCTGTGAAGATCTGCAGCCATAAGAACACACCGAGGAGGTATGGACTTTAGCAATCTGAGAACAGCATGATGGGACTCTAGAGAAATAGAACAACAACAAGTGGTAGCTTTAGATTTGGAGCAATCCAGCAAAGCTTGCAAATTTCTTGCTGGGCACCACCCTCTTGGTCAGGGCGAGTGGCCAGAAATGGAGGCCATTTTCCATGGGGAAAACGAAGTCATTGGCCCAGGCTCTGGGTGTCAGATGACTGGTGGCATCTGGGGCTCTAAGGACTTGCAGGGTCCTAGTTGCTGGCAGCTTTCGTTCTGGAAGGATCCAGCAGAGTTTGTAGATTCCTGGCTTGGCACTGCCCTGCCTGCCAGGCCAAGTGGCCACAAATGAAGGCCATTTCCCATGGGAAAAACGAAGTCCTTTCCCCAGGGTCTCAGGAATATGTTCAAGGTGGCGTTTGAGGCTCTAAGTACTTCCAGGGCCCTAGTTGCTGCCAGCTTTTCTTTTGGAAAAATCCAGCAACGATTGCATCATTCTAGCTAGGCTCCCACTTTCTGCCAGGGTGAGTGGCTGCCAAGGGAGGCCATTTGCCATGGGAAAAAGAAGTCCTTTCCCCAGGGTCTGGGTGTCAGATGAAAGGTGGCCTTTGGGGTTCTGAGGACTTGTAGGGTAGTACTTACTGGCTAGAGTAGAGGAAATGGATTCTATTTGAATATCTGTCTAGAGGCTTTGCCCCACAGGTCCTGGTTGTCCTTGATGGGCTGCAGCTGTGAGCATTGAAGAGAACTGGGATAAAAGGGGGCGGCGTAGCCATTCAGGGAGAGCCTTGAAGGAGCCCTGAACTGGGAAAGAACAGCATGCAGAAGAAAGCGTCTGTGCTGTGAAGATCTGCAGCCATAAGAACACACCGAGGAGGTATGGACTTTAGCAATCTGAGAACAGCATTATGGGACTCTAGAGAAATAGAACAACAACAAGTGGCAGCTTTAGATTTGGAGCAATCCAGCAAAGCTTGCAAATTTCTTGCTGGGCACCACCCTCTTGGTCAGGGCGAGTGGCCAGAAATGGAGGCCATTTTCCATGGGGAAAACGAAGTCATTGGCCCAGGCTCTGGGTGTCAGATGACTGGTGGCATCTGGGGCTCTAAGGACTTGCAGGGTCCTAGTTGCTGGCAGCTTTCGTTCTGGAAGGATCCAGCACAGTTTGTAGATTCCTGGCTTGGCACTGCCCTGCCTGCCAGGCCAAGTGGCCACAAATGAAGGCCATTTTCCATGGGAAAAAGAAGTCCTTTCCCCAGGGTCTCAGGAATATGTTCAAGGTGGCGTTTGAGGCTCTAAGTACTTCCAGGGCCCTAGTTGCTGGCAGCTTTTCTTTTGGAAAAATCCAGCAACGATTGCATCATTCTAGCTAGGCTCCCACTTTCTGCCAGGGTGAGTGGCTGCCAAGGGAGGCCATTTGCCATGGGAAAAAGAAGTCCTTTCCCCAGGGTCTGGGTGTCAGATGAAAGGTGGCCTTTGGGGTTCTGAGGACTTGTAGGGTAGTACTTACTGGCTAGAGTAGAGGAAATGGATTCTATTTGAATATCTGTCCCACAGGTCCTGGTTGTCCTTGATGGGCTGCAGCTGTGAGCATTGAAGAGAACTGGGATAAAAGGGGGCGGCGTAGCCATTCAGGGAGAGCCTTGAAGGAGCCCTGAACTGGGAAAGAACAGCATGCAGAAGAAAGCATCTGTGCTGTGAAGATCTGCAGCCATAAGAACACACCGAGGAGGTATGGACTTTAGCAATCTGAGAACAGCATGATGGGACTCTAGAGAAATAGAACAACAACAAGTGGCAGCTTTCGATTTGGAGCAATCCAGCAAAGCTTGCAAATTTCTTGCTGGGCACCACCCTCTTGGTCAGGGCGAGTGGCCAGAAATGGAGGCCATTTTCCATGGGGAAAACGAAGTCATTGGCCCAGGCTCTGGGTGTCAGATGACTGGTGGCATCTGGGGCTCTAAGGACTTGCAGGGTCCTAGTTGCTGGCAGCTTTCGTTCTGGAAGGATCCAGCACAGTTTGTAGATTCCTGGCTTGGCACTGCCCTGCCTGCCAGGCCAAGTGGCCACAAATGAAGGCCATTTCCCATGGGAAAAACGAAGTCCTTTCCCCAGGGTCTCAGGAATATGTTCAAGGTGGCGTTTGAGGCTCTAAGTACTTCCAGGGCCCTAGTTGCTGCCAGCTTTTCTTTTGGAAAAATCCAGCAACGATTGCATCATTCTAGCTAGGCTCCCACTTTCTGCCAGGGTGAGTGGCTGCCAAGGGAGGCCATTTGCCATGGGAAAAAGAAGTCCTTTCCCCAGGGTCTGGGTGTCAGATGAAAGGTGGCCTTTGGGGTTCTGAGGACTTGTAGGGTAGTACTTACTGGCTAGAGTAGAGGAAATGGATTCTATTTGAATATCTGTCTAGAGGCTTTGCCCCACAGGTCCTGGTTGTCCTTGATGGGCTGCAGCTGTGAGCATTGAAGAGAACTGGGATAAAAGGGGGCGGCTTAGCCATTCAGGGAGAGCCTTGAAGGAGCCCTGAACTGGGAAAGAACAGCATGCAGAAGAAAGCGTCTGTGCTGTGAAGATCTGCAGCCATAAGAACACACCGAGGAGGTATGGACTTTAGCAATCTGAGAACAGCATTATGGGACTCTAGAGAAATAAAACAACAACAAGTGGCAGCTTTCGATTTGGAGCAATCCAGCAAAGCTTGCAAATTTCTTGCTGGGCACCACCCTCTTGGTCAGGGCGAGTGGCCAGAAATGGAGGCCATTTTCCATGGGGAAAACGAAGTCATTGGCCCAGGCTCTGGGTGTCAGATGACAGGTGGCATCTGGGGCTCTAAGGACTTGCAGGGTCCTAGTTGCTGGCAGCTTTCGTTCTGGAAGGATCCAGCAGAGTTTGTAGATTCCTGGCTTGGCACTGCCCTGCCTGCCAGGCCAAGTGGCCACAAATGAAGGCCATTTTCCATGGGAAAAACGAAGTCCTTTCCCCAGGGTCTCAGGAATATGTTCAAGGTGGCGTTTGAGGCTCTAAGTACTTCCAGGGCCCTAGTTGCTGCCAGCTTTTCTTTTGGAAAAATCCAGCAACGATTGCATCATTCTAGCTAGGCTCCCACTTTCTGCCAGGGTGAGTGGCTGCCAAGGGAGGCCATTTGCCATGGGAAAAAGAAGTCCTTTCCCCAGGGTCTGGGTGTCAGATGAAAGGTGGCCTTTGGGGTTCTGAGGACTTGTAGGGTAGTACTTACTGGCTAGAGTAGAGGAAATGGATTCTATTTGAATATCTGTCCCACAGGTCCTGGTTGTCCTTGATGGGCTGCAGCTGTGAGCATTGAAGAGAACTGGGATAAAAGGGGGCGGCGTAGCCATTCAGGGAGAGCCTTGAAGGAGCCCTGAACTGGGAAAGAACAGCATGCAGAAGAAAGCGTCTGTGCTGTGAAGATCTGCAGCCATAAGAACACACCGAGGAGGTATGGACTTTAGCAATCTGAGAACAGCATGATGGGACTCTAGAGAAATAGAACAACAACAAGTGGTAGCTTTAGATTTGGAGCAATCCAGCAAAGCTTGCAAATTTCTTGCTGGGCACCACCCTCTTGGTCAGGGCGAGTGGCCAGAAATGGAGGCCATTTTCCATGGGGAAAACGAAGTCATTGGCCCAGGCTCTGGGTGTCAGATGACTGGTGGCATCTGGGGCTCTAAGGACTTGCAGGGTCCTAGTTGCTGGCAGCTTTCGTTCTGGAAGGATCCAGCAGAGTTTGTAGATTCCTGGCTTGGCACTGCCCTGCCTGCCAGGCCAAGTGGCCACAAATGAAGGCCATTTCCCATGGGAAAAACGAAGTCCTTTCCCCAGGGTCTCAGGAATATGTTCAAGGTGGCGTTTGAGGCTCTAAGTACTTCCAGGGCCCTAGTTGCTGGCAGCTTTTCTTTTGGAAAAATCCAGCAACGATTGCATCATTCTAGCTAGGCTCCCACTTTCTGCCAGGGTGAGTGGCTGCCAAGGGAGGCCATTTGCCATGGGAAAAAGAAGTCCTTTCCCCAGGGTCTGGGTGTCAGATGAAAGGTGGCCTTTGGGGTTCTGAGGACTTGTAGGGTAGTACTTACTGGCTAGAGTAGAGGAAATGGATTCTATTTGAATATCTGTCTAGAGGCTTTGCCCCACAGGTCCTGGTTGTCCTTGATGGGCTGCAGCTGTGAGCATTGAAGAGAACTGGGATAAAAGGGGGCGGCGTAGCCATTCAGGGAGAGCCTTGAAGGAGCCCTGAACTGGGAAAGAACAGCATGCAGAAGAAAGCGTCTGTGCTGTGAAGATCTGCAGCCATAAGAACACACCGAGGAGGTATGGACTTTAGCAATCTGAGAACAGCATGATGGGACTCTAGAGAAATAGAACAACAACAAGTGGCAGCTTTCGATTTGGAGCAATCCAGCAAAGCTTGCAAATTTCTTGCTGGGCACCACCCTCTTGGTCAGGGCGAGTGGCCAGAAATGGAGGCCATTTTCCATGGGGAAAACGAAGTCATTGGCCCAGGCTCTGGGTGTCAGATGACTGGTGGCATCTGGGGCTGTAAGGACTTGCAGGGTCCTAGTTGCTGGCAGCTTTCGTTCTGGAAGGATCCAGCACAGTTTGTAGATTCCTGGCTTGGCACTGCCCTGCCTGCCAGGCCAAGTGGCCACAAATGAAGGCCATTTTCCATGGGAAAAAGAAGTCCTTTCCCCAGGGTCTCAGGAATATGTTCAAGGTGGCGTTTGAGGCTCTAAGTACTTCCAGGGCCCTAGTTGCTGCCAGCTTTTCTTTTGGAAAAATCCAGCAACGATTGCATCATTCTAGCTAGGCTCCCACTTTCTGCCAGGGTGAGTGGCTGCCAAGGGAGGCCATTTGCCATGGGAAAAAGAAGTCCTTTCCCCAGGGTCTGGGTGTCAGATGAAAGGTGGCCTTTGGGGTTCTGAGGACTTGTAGGGTAGTACTTACTGGCTAGAGTAGAGGAAATGGATTCTATTTGAATATCTGTCCCACAGGTCCTGGTTGTCCTTGATGGGCTGCAGCTGTGAGCATTGAAGAGAACTGGGATAAAAGGGGGCGGCGTAGCCATTCAGGGAGAGCCTTGAAGGAGCCCTGAACTGGGAAAGAACAGCATGCAGAAGAAAGCGTCTGTGCTGTGAAGATCTGCAGCCATAAGAACACACCGAGGAGGTATGGACTTTAGCAATCTGAGAACAGCATGATGGGACTCTAGAGAAATAGAACAACAACAAGTGGCAGCTTTCGATTTGGAGCAATCCAGCAAAGCTTGCAAATTTCTTGCTGGGCACCACCCTCTTGGTCAGGGCGAGTGGCCAGAAATGGAGGCCATTTTCCATGGGGAAAACGAAGTCATTGGCCCAGGCTCTGGGTGTCAGATGACTGGTGGCATCTGGGGCTCTAAGGACTTGCAGGGTCCTAGTTGCTGGCAGCTTTCGTTCTGGAAGGATCCAGCAGAGTTTGTAGATTCCTGGCTTGGCACTGCCCTGCCTGCCAGGCCAAGTGGCCACAAATGAAGGCCATTTTCCATGGGAAAAACGAAGTCCTTTCCCCAGGGTCTCAGTAATATGTTCAAGGTGGCGTTTGAGGCTCTAAGTACTTCCAGGGCCCTAGTTGCTGCCAGCTTTTCTTTTGGAAAAATCCAGCAACGATTGCATCATTCTAGCTAGGCTCCCACTTTCTGCCAGGGTGAGTGGCTGCCAAGGGAGGCCATTTGCCATGGAAAAAAGAAGTCCTTTCCCCAGGGTCTGGGTGTCAGATGAAAGGTGGCCTTTGGGGTTCTGAGGACTTGTAGGGTAGTACTTACTGGCTAGAGTAGAGGAAATGGATTCTATTTGAATATCTGTCTAGAGGCTTTGCCCCACAGGTCCTGGTTGTCCTTGATGGGCTGCAGCTGTGAGCATTGAAGAGAACTGGGATAAAAGGGGGCGGCGTAGCCATTCAGGGAGAGCCTTGAAGGAGCCCTGAACTGGGAAAGAACAGCATGCAGAAGAAAGCGTCTGTGCTGTGAAGATCTGCAGCCATAAGAACACACCGAGGAGGTATGGACTTTAGCAATCTGAGAACAGCATTATGGGACTCTAGAGAAATAAAACAACAACAAGTGGCAGCTTTCGATTTGGAGCAATCCAGCAAAGCTTGCAAATTTCTTGCTGGGCACCACCCTCTTGGTCAGGGCGAGTGGCCAGAAATGGAGGCCATTTTCCATGGGGAAAACGAAGTCATTGGCCCAGGCTCTGGGTGTCAGATGACAGGTGGCATCTGGGGCTCTAAGGACTTGCAGGGTCCTAGTTGCTGGCAGCTTTCGTTCTGGAAGGATCCAGCAGAGTTTGTAGATTCCTGGCTTGGCACTGCCCTGCCTGCCAGGCCAAGTGGCCACAAATGAAGGCCATTTTCCATGGGAAAAACGAAGTCCTTTCCCCAGGGTCTCAGGAATATGTTCAAGGTGGCGTTTGAGGCTCTAAGTACTTCCAGGGCCCTAGTTGCTGGCAGCTTTTCTTTTGGAAAAATCCAGCAACGATTGCATCATTCTAGCTAGGCTCCCACTTTCTGCCAGGGTGAGTGGCTGCCAAGGGAGGCCATTTGCCATGGGAAAAAGAAGTCCTTTCCCCAGGGTCTGGGTGTCAGATGAAAGGTGGCCTTTGGGGTTCTGAGGACTTGTAGGGTACTACTTACTGGCTAGAGTAGAGGAAATGGATTCTATTTGAATATCTGTCCCACAGGTCCTGGTTGTCCTTGATGGGCTGCAGCTGTGAGCATTGAAGAGAACTGGGATAAAAGGGGGCGGCGTAGCCATTCAGGGAGAGCCTTGAAGGAGCCCTGAACTGGGAAAGAACAGCATGCAGAAGAAAGCGTCTGTGCTGTGAAGATCTGCAGCCATAAGAACACACCGAGGAGGTATGGACTTTAGCAATCTGAGAACAGCATGATGGGACTCTAGAGAAATAGAACAACAACAAGTGGCAGCTTTCGATTTGGAGCAATCCAGCAAAGCTTGCAAATTTCTTGCTGGGCACCACCCTCTTGGTCAGGGCGAGTGGCCAGAAATGGAGGCCATTTTCCATGGGGAAAACGAAGTCATTGGCCCAGGCTCTGGGTGTCAGATGACAGGTTGCATCTGGGGCTCTAAGGACTTGCAGGGTCCTAGTTGCTGGCAGCTTTCGTTCTGGAAGGATCCAGCAGAGTTTGTAGATTCCTGGCTTGGCACTGCCCTGCCTGCCAGGCCAAGTGGCCACAAATGAAGGCCATTTTCCATGGGAAAAACGAAGTCCTTTCCCCAGGGTCTCAGTAATATGTTCAAGGTGGCGTTTGAGGCTCTAAGTACTTCCAGGGCCCTAGTTGCTGCCAGCTTTTCTTTTGGAAAAATCCAGCAACGATTGCATCATTCTAGCTAGGCTCCCACTTTCTGCCAGGGTGAGTGGCTGCCAAGGGAGGCCATTTGCCATGGGAAAAAGAAGTCCTTTCCCCAGGGTCTGGGTGTCAGATGAAAGGTGGCCTTTGGGGTTCTGAGGACTTGTAGGGTAGTACTTACTGGCTAGAGTAGAGGAAATGGATTCTATTTGAATATCTGTCTAGAGGCTTTGCCCCACAGGTCCTGGTTGTCCTTGATGGGCTGCAGCTGTGAGCATTGAAGAGAACTGGGATAAAAGGGGGCGGCGTAGCCATTCAGGGAGAGCCTTGAAGGAGCCCTGAACTGGGAAAGAACAGCATGCAGAAGAAAGCGTCTGTGCTGTGAAGATCTGCAGCCATAAGAACACACCGAGGAGGTATGGACTTTAGCAATCTGAGAACAGCATGATGGGACTCTAGAGAAATAAAACAACAACAAGTGGCAGCTTTCGATTTGGAGCAATCCAGCAAAGCTTGCAAATTTCTTGCTGGGCACCACCCTCTTGGTCAGGGCGAGTGGCCAGAAATGGAGGCCATTTTCCATGGGGAAAACGAAGTCATTGGCCCAGGCTCTGGGTGTCAGATGACAGGTGGCATCTGGGGCTCTAAGGACTTGCAGGGTCCTAGTTGCTGGCAGCTTTCGTTCTGGAAGGATCCAGCAGAGTTTGTAGATTCCTGGCTTGGCACTGCCCTGCCTGCCAGGCCAAGTGGCCAGAAATGAAGGCCATTTTCCATGGGAAAAACGAAGTCCTTTCCCCAGGGTCTCAGGAATATGTTCAAGGTGGCGTTTGAGGCTCTAAGTACTTCCAGGGCCCTAGTTGCTGCCAGCTTTTCTTTTGGAAAAATCCAGCAACGATTGCATCATTCTAGCTAGGCTCCCACTTTCTGCCAGGGTGAGTGGCTGCCAAGGGAGGCCATTTGCCATGGGAAAAAGAAGTCCTTTCCCCAGGGTCTGGGTGTCAGATGAAAGGTGGCCTTTGGGGTTCTGAGGACTTGTAGGGTAGTACTTACTGGCTAGAGTAGAGGAAATGGATTCTATTTGAATATCTGTCCCACAGGTCCTGGTTGTCCTTGATGGGCTGCAGCTGTGAGCATTGAAGAGAACTGGGATAAAAGGGGGCGGCGTAGCCATTCAGGGAGAGCCTTGAAGGAGCCCTGAACTGGGAAAGAACAGCATGCAGAAGAAAGCGTCTGTGCTGTGAAGATCTGCAGCCATAAGAACACACCGAGGAGGTATGGACTTTAGCAATCTGAGAACAGCATGATGGGACTCTAGAGAAATAGAACAACAACAAGTGGTAGCTTTCGATTTGGAGCAATCCAGCAAAGCTTGCAAATTTCTTGCTGGGCACCACCCTCTTGGTCAGGGCGAGTGGCCAGAAATGGAGGCCATTTTCCATGGGGAAAACGAAGTCATTGGCCCAGGCTCTGGGTGTCAGATGACTGGTGGCATCTGGGGCTCTAAGGACTTGCAGGGTCCTAGTTGCTGGCAGCTTTCGTTCTGGAAGGATCCAGCAGAGTTTGTAGATTCCTGGCTTGGCACTGCCCTGCCTGCCAGGCCAAGTGGCCACAAATGAAGGCCATTTCCCATGGGAAAAACGAAGTCCTTTCCCCAGGGTCTCAGGAATATGTTCAAGGTGGCGTTTGAGGCTCTAAGTACTTCCAGGGCCCTAGTTGCTGGCAGCTTTTCTTTTGGAAAAATCCAGCAACGATTGCATCATTCTAGCTAGGCTCCCACTTTCTGCCAGGGTGAGTGGCTGCCAAGGGAGGCCATTTGCCATGGGAAAAAGAAGTCCTTTCCCCAGGGTCTGGGTGTCAGATGAAAGGTGGCCTTTGGGGTTCTGAGGACTTGTAGGGTAGTACTTACTGGCTAGAGTAGAGGAAATGGATTCTATTTGAATATCTGTCTAGAGGCTTTGCCCCACAGGTCCTGGTTGTCCTTGATGGGCTGCAGCTGTGAGCATTGAAGAGAACTGGGATAAAAGGGGGCGGCGTAGCCATTCAGGGAGAGCCTTGAAGGAGCCCTGAACTGGGAAAGAACAGCATGCAGAAGAAAGCGTCTGTGCTGTGAAGATCTGCAGCCATAAGAACACACCGAGGAGGTATGGACTTTAGCAATCTGAGAACAGCATTATGGGACTCTAGAGAAATAGAACAACAACAAGTGGCAGCTTTCGATTTGGAGCAATCCAGCAAAGCTTGCAAATTTCTTGCTGGGCACCACCCTCTTGGTCAGGGCGAGTGGCCAGAAATGGAGGCCATTTTCCATGGGGAAAACGAAGTCATTGGCCCAGGCTCTGGGTGTCAGATGACTGGTGGCATCTGGGGCTCTAAGGACTTGCAGGGTCCTAGTTGCTGGCAGCTTTCGTTCTGGAAGGATCCAGCACAGTTTGTAGATTCCTGGCTTGGCACTGCCCTGCCTGCCAGGCCAAGTGGCCACAAATGAAGGCCATTTCCCATGGGAAAAACGAAGTCCTTTCCCCAGGGTCTCAGGAATATGTTCAAGGTGGCGTTTGAGGCTCTAAGTACTTCCAGGGCCCTAGTTGCTGCCAGCTTTTCTTTTGGAAAAATCCAGCAACGATTGCATCATTCTAGCTAGGCTCCCACTTTCTGCCAGGGTGAGTGGCTGCCAAGGGAGGCCATTTGCCATGGGAAAAAGAAGTCCTTTCCCCAGGGTCTGGGTGTCAGATGAAAGGTGGCCTTTGGGGTTCTGAGGACTTGTAGGGTAGTACTTACTGGCTAGAGTAGAGGAAATGGATTCTATTTGAATATCTGTCCCACAGGTCCTGGTTGTCCTTGATGGGCTGCAGCTGTGAGCATTGAAGAGAACTGGGATAAAAGGGGGCGGCTTAGCCATTCAGGGAGAGCCTTGAAGGAGCCCTGAACTGGGAAAGAACAGCATGCAGAAGAAAGCGTCTGTGCTGTGAAGATCTGCAGCCATAAGAACACACCGAGGAGGTATGGACTTTAGCAATCTGAGAACAGCATGATGGGACTCTAGAGAAATAGAACAACAACAAGTGGCAGCTTTCGATTTGGAGCAATCCAGCAAAGCTTGCAAATTTCTTGCTGGGCACCACCCTCTTGGTCAGGGCGAGTGGCCAGAAATGGAGGCCATTTTCCATGGGGAAAACGAAGTCATTGGCCCAGGCTCTGGGTGTCAGATGACTGGTGGCATCTGGGGCTCTAAGGACTTGCAGGGTCCTAGTTGCTGGCAGCTTTCGTTCTGGAAGGATCCAGCAGAGTTTGTAGATTCCTGGCTTGGCACTGCCCTGCCTGCCAGGCCAAGTGGCCACAAATGAAGGCCATTTTCCATGGGAAAAACGAAGTCCTTTCCCCAGGGTCTCAGTAATATGTTCAAGGTGGCGTTTGAGGCTCTAAGTACTTCCAGGGCCCTAGTTGCTGGCAGCTTTTCTTTTGGAAAAATCCAGCAACGATTGCATCATTCTAGCTAGGCTCCCACTTTCTGCCAGGGTGAGTGGCTGCCAAGGGAGGCCATTTGCCATGGGAAAAAGAAGTCCTTTCCCCAGGGTCTGGGTGTCAGATGAAAGGTGGCCTTTGGGGTTCTGAGGACTTGTAGGGTAGTACTTACTGGCTAGAGTAGAGGAAATGGATTCTATTTGAATATCTGTCCCACAGGTCCTGGTTGTCCTTGATGGGCTGCAGCTGTGAGCATTGAAGAGAACTGGGATAAAAGGGGGCGGCGTAGCCATTCAGGGAGAGCCTTGAAGGAGCCCTGAACTGGGAAAGAACAGCATGCAGAAGAAAGCGTCTGTGCTGTGAAGATCTGCAGCCATAAGAACACACCGAGGAGGTATGGACTTTAGCAATCTGAGAACAGCATGATGGGACTCTAGAGAAATAGAAGAACAACAAGTGGTAGCTTTAGATTTGGAGCAATCCAGCAAAGCTTGCAAATTTCTTGCTGGGCACCACCCTCTTGGTCAGGGCGAGTGGCCAGAAATGGAGGCCATTTTCCATGGGGAAAACGAAGTCATTGGCCCAGGCTCTGGGTGTCAGATGACTGGTGGCATCTGGGGCTGTAAGGACTTGCAGGGTCCTAGTTGCTGGCAGCTTTCGTTCTGGAAGGATCCAGCAGAGTTTGTAGATTCCTGGCTTGGCACTGCCCTGCCTGCCAGGCAGAGTGGCCACAAATGAAGGCCATTTTCCATGGGAAAAACGAAGTCCTTTCCCCAGGGTCTCAGTAATATGTTCAAGGTGGCGTTTGAGGCTCTAAGTACTTCCAGGGCCCTAGTTGCTGCCAGCTTTTCTTTTGGAAAAATCCAGCAACGATTGCATCATTCTAGCTAGGCTCCCACTTTCTGCCAGGGTGAGTGGCTGCCAAGGGAGGCCATTTGCCATGGGAAAAAGAAGTCCTTTCCCCAGGGTCTGGGTGTCAGATGAAAGGTGGCCTTTGGGGTTCTGAGGACTTGTAGGGTAGTACTTACTGGCTAGAGTAGAGGAAATGGATTCTATTTGAATATCTGTCCCACAGGTCCTGGTTGTCCTTGATGGGCTGCAGCTGTGAGCATTGAAGAGAACTGGGATAAAAGGGGGCGGCGTAGCCATTCAGGAGAGCCTTGAAGGAGCCCTGAACTGGGAAAGAACAGCATGCAGAAGAAAGCGTCTGTGCTGTGAAGATCTGCAGCCATAAGAACACACCGAGGAGGTATGGACTTTAGCAATCTGAGAACAGCATGATGGGACTCTAGAGAAATAGAACAACAACAAGTGGCAGCTTTAGATTTGGAGCAATCCAGCAAAGCTTGCAAATTTCTTGCTGGGCACCACCCTCTTGGTCAGGGCGAGTGGCCAGAAATGGAGGCCATTTTCCATGGGGAAAACGAAGTCATTGGCCCAGGCTCTGGGTGTCAGATGACTGGTGGCATCTGGGGCTGTAAGGACTTGCAGGGTCCTAGTTGCTGGCAGCTTTCGTTCTGGAAGGATCCAGCAGAGTTTGTAGATTCCTGGCTTGGCACTGCCCTGCCTGCCAGGCCAAGTGGCCACAAATGAAGGCCATTTCCCATGGGAAAAACGAAGTCCTTTCCCCAGGGTCTCAGTAATATGTTCAAGGTGGCGTTTGAGGCTCTAAGTACTTCCAGGGCCCTAGTTGCTGCCAGCTTTTCTTTTGGAAAAATCCAGCAACGATTGCATCATTCTAGCTAGGCTCCCACTTTCTGCCAGGGTGAGTGGCTGCCAAGGGAGGCCATTTGCCATGGGAAAAAGAAGTCCTTTCCCCAGGGTCT
>NW_027510101.1:0-39033 GCF_051311805.1 Agelaius phoeniceus | reverse complement strand
TAGAACAGCATGCAGAAGAAAGCGTCTGTGCTGTGAAGATCTGCAGCCATAAGAACACACCGAGGAGGTATGGACTTTAGCAATCTGAGAACAGCATGATGGGACTCTAGAGAAATAGAACAACAACAAGTGGCAGCTTTAGATTTGGAGCAATCCAGCAAAGCTTGCAAATTTCTTGCTGGGCACCACCCTCTTGGTCAGGGCGAGTGGCCAGAAATGGAGGCCATTTTCCATGGGGAAAACGAAGTCATTGGCCCAGGCTCTGGGTGTCAGATGACTGGTGGCATCTGGGGCTCTAAGGACTTGCAGGGTCCTAGTTGCTGGCAGCTTTCGTTCTGGAAGGATCCAGCAGAGTTTGTAGATTCCTGGCTTGGCACTGCCCTGCCTGCCAGGCCAAGTGGCCAGAAATGAAGGCCATTTTCCATGGGAAAAACGAAGTCCTTTCCCCAGGGTCTCAGTAATATGTTCAAGGTGGCGTTTGAGGCTCTAAGTACTTCAGGGCCCTAGTTGCTGCCAGCTTTTCTTTTGGAAAATCCAGCAACGATTGCATCATTCTAGCTAGGCTCCCACTTTCTGCCAGGGTGAGTGGCTGCCAAGGGAGGCCATTTGCCATGGGAAAAAGAAGTCCTTTCCCCAGGGTCTGGGTGTCAGATGAAAGGTGGCCTTTGGGGTTCTGAGGACTTGTAGGGTAGTACTTACTGGCTAGAGTAGAGGAAATGGATTCTATTTGAATATCTGTCTAGAGGCTTTGCCCCACAGGTCCTGGTTGTCCTTGATGGGCTGCAGCTGTGAGCATTGAAGAGAACTGGGATAAAAGGGGGCGGCGTAGCCATTCAGGGAGAGCCTTGAAGGAGCCCTGAACTGGGAAAGAACAGCATGCAGAAGAAAGCGTCTGTGCTGTGAAGATCTGCAGCCATAAGAACACACCGAGGAGGTATGGCCTTTAGCAATCTGAGAACAGCATGATGGGACTCTAGAGAAATAGAACAACAACAAGTGGCAGCTTTCGATTTGGAGCAATCCAGCAAAGCTTGCAAATTTCTTGCTGGGCACCACCCTCTTGGTCAGGGCGAGTGGCCAGAAATGGAGGCCATTTTCCATGGGGAAAACGAAGTCATTGGCCCAGGCTCTGGGTGTCAGATGACAGGTGGCATCTGGGGCTCTAAGGACTTGCAGGGTCCTAGTTGCTGGCAGCTTTCGTTCTGGAAGGATCCAGCAGAGTTTGTAGATTCCTGGCTTGGCACTGCCCTGCCTGCCAGGCCAAGTGGCCACAAATGAAGGCCATTTTCCATGGGAAAAACGAAGTCCTTTCCCCAGGGTCTCAGTAATATGTTCAAGGTGGCGTTTGAGGCTCTAAGTACTTCCAGGGCCCTAGTTGCTGCCAGCTTTTCTTTTGGAAAAATCCAGCAACGATTGCATCATTCTAGCTAGGCTCCCACTTTCTGCCAGGGTGAGTGGCTGCCAAGGGAGGCCATTTGCCATGGGAAAAAGAAGTCCTTTCCCCAGGGTCTGGGTGTCAGATGAAAGGTGGCCTTTGGGGTTCTGAGGACTTGTAGGGTAGTACTTACTGGCTAGAGTAGAGGAAATGGATTCTATTTGAATATCTGTCCCACAGGTCCTGGTTGTCCTTGATGGGCTGCAGCTGTGAGCATTGAAGAGAACTGGGATAAAAGGGGGCGGCGTAGCCATTCAGGGAGAGCCTTGAAGGAGCCCTGAACTGGGAAAGAACAGCATGCAGAAGAAAGCGTCTGTGCTGTGAAGATCTGCAGCCATAAGAACACACCGAGGAGGTATGGCCTTTAGCAATCTGAGAACAGCATGATGGGACTCTAGAGAAATAGAACAACAACAAGTGGCAGCTTTCGATTTGGAGCAATCCAGCAAAGCTTGCAAATTTCTTGCTGGGCACCACCCTCTTGGTCAGGGCGAGTGGCCAGAAATGGAGGCCATTTTCCATGGGGAAAACGAAGTCATTGGCCCAGGCTCTGGGTGTCAGATGACAGGTGGCATCTGGGGCTCTAAGGACTTGCAGGGTCCTAGTTGCTGGCAGCTTTCGTTCTGGAAGGATCCAGCAGAGTTTGTAGATTCCTGGCTTGGCACTGCCCTGCCTGCCAGGCCAAGTGGCCACAAATGAAGGCCATTTTCCATGGGAAAAACGAAGTCCTTTCCCCAGGGTCTCAGTAATATGTTCAAGGTGGCGTTTGAGGCTCTAAGTACTTCCAGGGCCCTAGTTGCTGCCAGCTTTTCTTTTGGAAAAATCCAGCAACGATTGCATCATTCTAGCTAGGCTCCCACTTTCTGCCAGGGTGAGTGGCTGCCAAGGGAGGCCATTTGCCATGGGAAAAAGAAGTCCTTTCCCCAGGGTCTGGGTGTCAGATGAAAGGTGGCCTTTGGGGTTCTGAGGACTTGTAGGGTAGTACTTACTGGCTAGAGTAGAGGAAATGGATTCTATTTGAATATCTGTCCCACAGGTCCTGGTTGTCCTTGATGGGCTGCAGCTGTGAGCATTGAAGAGAACTGGGATAAAAGGGGGCGGCGTAGCCATTCAGGGAGAGCCTTGAAGGAGCCCTGAACTGGGAAAGAACAGCATGCAGAAGAAAGCGTCTGTGCTGTGAAGATCTGCAGCCATAAGAACACACCGAGGAGGTATGGACTTTAGCAATCTGAGAACAGCATGATGGGACTCTAGAGAAATAGAACAACAACAAGTGGCAGCTTTCGATTTGGAGCAATCCAGCAAAGCTTGCAAATTTCTTGCTGGGCACCACCCTCTTGGTCAGGGCGAGTGGCCAGAAATGGAGGCCATTTTCCATGGGGAAAACGAAGTCATTGGCCCAGGCTCTGGGTGTCAGATGACTGGTGGCATCTGGGGCTCTAAGGACTTGCAGGGTCCTAGTTGCTGGCAGCTTTCGTTCTGGAAGGATCCAGCAGAGTTTGTAGATTCCTGGCTTGGCACTGCCCTGCCTGCCAGGCCAAGTGGCCACAAATGAAGGCCATTTTCCATGGGAAAAACGAAGTCCTTTCCCCAGGGTCTCAGTAATATGTTCAAGGTGGCGTTTGAGGCTCTAAGTACTTCCAGGGCCCTAGTTGCTGCCAGCTTTTCTTTTGGAAAAATCCAGCAACGATTGCATCATTCTAGCTAGGCTCCCACTTTCTGCCAGGGTGAGTGGCTGCCAAGGGAGGCCATTTGCCATGGGAAAAAGAAGTCCTTTCCCCAGGGTCTGGGTGTCAGATGAAAGGTGGCCTTTGGGGTTCTGAGGACTTGTAGGGTAGTACTTACTGGCTAGAGTAGAGGAAATGGATTCTATTTGAATATCTGTCTAGAGGCTTTGCCCCACAGGTCCTGGTTGTCCTTGATGGGCTGCAGCTGTGAGCATTGAAGAGAACTGGGATAAAAGGGGGCGGCGTAGCCATTCAGGGAGAGCCTTGAAGGAGCCCTGAACTGGGAAAGAACAGCATGCAGAAGAAAGCGTCTGTGCTGTGAAGATCTGCAGCCATAAGAACACACCGAGGAGGTATGGCCTTTAGCAATCTGAGAACAGCATGATGGGACTCTAGAGAAATAGAACAACAACAAGTGGCAGCTTTCGATTTGGAGCAATCCAGCAAAGCTTGCAAATTTCTTGCTGGGCACCACCCTCTTGGTCAGGGCGAGTGGCCAGAAATGGAGGCCATTTTCCATGGGGAAAACGAAGTCATTGGCCCAGGCTCTGGGTGTCAGATGACAGGTGGCATCTGGGGCTCTAAGGACTTGCAGGGTCCTAGTTGCTGGCAGCTTTCGTTCTGGAAGGATCCAGCAGAGTTTGTAGATTCCTGGCTTGGCACTGCCCTGCCTGCCAGGCCAAGTGGCCACAAATGAAGGCCATTTTCCATGGGAAAAACGAAGTCCTTTCCCCAGGGTCTCAGTAATATGTTCAAGGTGGCGTTTGAGGCTCTAAGTACTTCCAGGGCCCTAGTTGCTGCCAGCTTTTCTTTTGGAAAAATCCAGCAACGATTGCATCATTCTAGCTAGGCTCCCACTTTCTGCCAGGGTGAGTGGCTGCCAAGGGAGGCCATTTGCCATGGGAAAAAGAAGTCCTTTCCCCAGGGTCTGGGTGTCAGATGAAAGGTGGCCTTTGGGGTTCTGAGGACTTGTAGGGTAGTACTTACTGGCTAGAGTAGAGGAAATGGATTCTATTTGAATATCTGTCCCACAGGTCCTGGTTGTCCTTGATGGGCTGCAGCTGTGAGCATTGAAGAGAACTGGGATAAAAGGGGGCGGCGTAGCCATTCAGGGAGAGCCTTGAAGGAGCCCTGAACTGGGAAAGAACAGCATGCAGAAGAAAGCGTCTGTGCTGTGAAGATCTGCAGCCATAAGAACACACCGAGGAGGTATGGACTTTAGCAATCTGAGAACAGCATGATGGGACTCTAGAGAAATAGAACAACAACAAGTGGCAGCTTTCGATTTGGAGCAATCCAGCAAAGCTTGCAAATTTCTTGCTGGGCACCACCCTCTTGGTCAGGGCGAGTGGCCAGAAATGGAGGCCATTTTCCATGGGGAAAACGAAGTCATTGGCCCAGGCTCTGGGTGTCAGATGACTGGTGGCATCTGGGGCTCTAAGGACTTGCAGGGTCCTAGTTGCTGGCAGCTTTCGTTCTGGAAGGATCCAGCAGAGTTTGTAGATTCCTGGCTTGGCACTGCCCTGCCTGCCAGGCCAAGTGGCCACAAATGAAGGCCATTTTCCATGGGAAAAACGAAGTCCTTTCCCCAGGGTCTCAGTAATATGTTCAAGGTGGCGTTTGAGGCTCTAAGTACTTCCAGGGCCCTAGTTGCTGCCAGCTTTTCTTTTGGAAAAATCCAGCAACGATTGCATCATTCTAGCTAGGCTCCCACTTTCTGCCAGGGTGAGTGGCTGCCAAGGGAGGCCATTTGCCATGGGAAAAAGAAGTCCTTTCCCCAGGGTCTGGGTGTCAGATGAAAGGTGGCCTTTGGGGTTCTGAGGACTTGTAGGGTAGTACTTACTGGCTAGAGTAGAGGAAATGGATTCTATTTGAATATCTGTCTAGAGGCTTTGCCCCACAGGTCCTGGTTGTCCTTGATGGGCTGCAGCTGTGAGCATTGAAGAGAACTGGGATAAAAGGGGGCGGCGTAGCCATTCAGGGAGAGCCTTGAAGGAGCCCTGAACTGGGAAAGAACAGCATGCAGAAGAAAGCGTCTGTGCTGTGAAGATCTGCAGCCATAAGAACACACCGAGGAGGTATGGCCTTTAGCAATCTGAGAACAGCATGATGGGACTCTAGAGAAATAGAACAACAACAAGTGGCAGCTTTCGATTTGGAGCAATCCAGCAAAGCTTGCAAATTTCTTGCTGGGCACCACCCTCTTGGTCAGGGCGAGTGGCCAGAAATGGAGGCCATTTTCCATGGGGAAAACGAAGTCATTGGCCCAGGCTCTGGGTGTCAGATGACTGGTGGCATCTGGGGCTCTAAGGACTTGCAGGGTCCTAGTTGCTGGCAGCTTTCGTTCTGGAAGGATCCAGCAGAGTTTGTAGATTCCTGGCTTGGCACTGCCCTGCCTGCCAGGCCAAGTGGCCAGAAATGAAGGCCATTTTCCATGGGAAAAACGAAGTCCTTTCCCCAGGGTCTCAGTAATATGTTCAAGGTGGCGTTTGAGGCTCTAAGTACTTCCAGGGCCCTAGTTGCTGCCAGCTTTTCTTTTGGAAAAATCCAGCAACGATTGCATCATTCTAGCTAGGCTCCCACTTTCTGCCAGGGTGAGTGGCTGCCAAGGGAGGCCATTTGCCATGGGAAAAAGAAGTCCTTTCCCCAGGGTCTGGGTGTCAGATGAAAGGTGGCCTTTGGGGTTCTGAGGACTTGTAGGGTAGTACTTACTGGCTAGAGTAGAGGAAATGGATTCTATTTGAATATCTGTCTAGAGGCTTTGCCCCACAGGTCCTGGTTGTCCTTGATGGGCTGCAGCTGTGAGCATTGAAGAGAACTGGGATAAAAGGGGGCGGCGTAGCCATTCAGGGAGAGCCTTGAAGGAGCCCTGAACTGGGAAAGAACAGCATGCAGAAGAAAGCGTCTGTGCTGTGAAGATCTGCAGCCATAAGAACACACCGAGGAGGTATGGCCTTTAGCAATCTGAGAACAGCATGATGGGACTCTAGAGAAATAGAACAACAACAAGTGGCAGCTTTCGATTTGGAGCAATCCAGCAAAGCTTGCAAATTTCTTGCTGGGCACCACCCTCTTGGTCAGGGCGAGTGGCCAGAAATGGAGGCCATTTTCCATGGGGAAAACGAAGTCATTGGCCCAGGCTCTGGGTGTCAGATGACAGGTGGCATCTGGGGCTCTAAGGACTTGCAGGGTCCTAGTTGCTGGCAGCTTTCGTTCTGGAAGGATCCAGCAGAGTTTGTAGATTCCTGGCTTGGCACTGCCCTGCCTGCCAGGCCAAGTGGCCACAAATGAAGGCCATTTTCCATGGGAAAAACGAAGTCCTTTCCCCAGGGTCTCAGTAATATGTTCAAGGTGGCGTTTGAGGCTCTAAGTACTTCCAGGGCCCTAGTTGCTGCCAGCTTTTCTTTTGGAAAAATCCAGCAACGATTGCATCATTCTAGCTAGGCTCCCACTTTCTGCCAGGGTGAGTGGCTGCCAAGGGAGGCCATTTGCCATGGGAAAAAGAAGTCCTTTCCCCAGGGTCTGGGTGTCAGATGAAAGGTGGCCTTTGGGGTTCTGAGGACTTGTAGGGTAGTACTTACTGGCTAGAGTAGAGGAAATGGATTCTATTTGAATATCTGTCCCACAGGTCCTGGTTGTCCTTGATGGGCTGCAGCTGTGAGCATTGAAGAGAACTGGGATAAAAGGGGGCGGCGTAGCCATTCAGGGAGAGCCTTGAAGGAGCCCTGAACTGGGAAAGAACAGCATGCAGAAGAAAGCGTCTGTGCTGTGAAGATCTGCAGCCATAAGAACACACCGAGGAGGTATGGACTTTAGCAATCTGAGAACAGCATGATGGGACTCTAGAGAAATAGAACAACAACAAGTGGCAGCTTTCGATTTGGAGCAATCCAGCAAAGCTTGCAAATTTCTTGCTGGGCACCACCCTCTTGGTCAGGGCGAGTGGCCAGAAATGGAGGCCATTTTCCATGGGGAAAACGAAGTCATTGGCCCAGGCTCTGGGTGTCAGATGACTGGTGGCATCTGGGGCTCTAAGGACTTGCAGGGTCCTAGTTGCTGGCAGCTTTCGTTCTGGAAGGATCCAGCAGAGTTTGTAGATTCCTGGCTTGGCACTGCCCTGCCTGCCAGGCCAAGTGGCCAGAAATGAAGGCCATTTTCCATGGGAAAAACGAAGTCCTTTCCCCAGGGTCTCAGGAATATGTTCAAGGTGGCGTTTGAGGCTCTAAGTACTTCCAGGGCCCTAGTTGCTGCCAGCTTTTCTTTTGGAAAAATCCAGCAACGATTGCATCATTCTAGCTAGGCTCCCACTTTCTGCCAGGGTGAGTGGCTGCCAAGGGAGGCCATTTGCCATGGGAAAAAGAAGTCCTTTCCCCAGGGTCTGGGTGTCAGATGAAAGGTGGCCTTTGGGGTTCTGAGGACTTGTAGGGTAGTACTTACTGGCTAGAGTAGAGGAAATGGATTCTATTTGAATATCTGTCTAGAGGCTTTGCCCCACAGGTCCTGGTTGTCCTTGATGGGCTGCAGCTGTGAGCATTGAAGAGAACTGGGATAAAAGGGGGCGGCGTAGCCATTCAGGGAGAGCCTTGAAGGAGCCCTGAACTGGGAAAGAACAGCATGCAGAAGAAAGCGTCTGTGCTGTGAAGATCTGCAGCCATAAGAACACACCGAGGAGGTATGGCCTTTAGCAATCTGAGAACAGCATGATGGGACTCTAGAGAAATAGAACAACAACAAGTGGCAGCTTTCGATTTGGAGCAATCCAGCAAAGCTTGCAAATTTCTTGCTGGGCACCACCCTCTTGGTCAGGGCGAGTGGCCAGAAATGGAGGCCATTTTCCATGGGGAAAACGAAGTCATTGGCCCAGGCTCTGGGTGTCAGATGACAGGTGGCATCTGGGGCTCTAAGGACTTGCAGGGTCCTAGTTGCTGGCAGCTTTCGTTCTGGAAGGATCCAGCAGAGTTTGTAGATTCCTGGCTTGGCACTGCCCTGCCTGCCAGGCCAAGTGGCCACAAATGAAGGCCATTTTCCATGGGAAAAACGAAGTCCTTTCCCCAGGGTCTCAGGAATATGTTCAAGGTGGCGTTTGAGGCTCTAAGTACTTCCAGGGCCCTAGTTGCTGCCAGCTTTTCTTTTGGAAAAATCCAGCAACGAT
This sequence comes from Agelaius phoeniceus, assembly GCF_051311805.1. Classification (NCBI taxonomy): domain Eukaryota; kingdom Metazoa; phylum Chordata; class Aves; order Passeriformes; family Icteridae; genus Agelaius; species Agelaius phoeniceus. Next base: position 30,719 of record NW_027510101.1, on the reverse strand, counting down.
TGCATCATTCTAGCTAGGCTCCCACTTTCTGCCAGGGTGAGTGGCTGCCAAGGGAGGCCATTTGCCATGGGAAAAAGAAGTCCTTTCCCCAGGGTCTGGGTGTCAGATGAAAGGTGGCCTTTGGGGTTCTGAGGACTTGTAGGGTAGTACTTACTGGCTAGAGTAGAGGAAATGGATTCTATTTGAATATCTGTCCCACAGGTCCTGGTTGTCCTTGATGGGCTGCAGCTGTGAGCATTGAAGAGAACTGGGATAAAAGGGGGCGGCGTAGCCATTCAGGGAGAGCCTTGAAGGAGCCCTGAACTGGGAAAGAACAGCATGCAGAAGAAAGCGTCTGTGCTGTGAAGATCTGCAGCCATAAGAACACACCGAGGAGGTATGGACTTTAGCAATCTGAGAACAGCATGATGGGACTCTAGAGAAATAGAACAACAACAAGTGGCAGCTTTAGATTTGGAGCAATCCAGCAAAGCTTGCAAATTTCTTGCTGGGCACCACCCTCTTGGTCAGGGCGAGTGGCCAGAAATGGAGGCCATTTTCCATGGGGAAAACGAAGTCATTGGCCCAGGCTCTGGGTGTCAGATGACTGGTGGCATCTGGGGCTCTAAGGACTTGCAGGGTCCTAGTTGCTGGCAGCTTTCGTTCTGGAAGGATCCAGCAGAGTTTGTAGATTCCTGGCTTGGCACTGCCCTGCCTGCCAGGCCAAGTGGCCAGAAATGAAGGCCATTTTCCATGGGAAAAACGAAGTCCTTTCCCCAGGGTCTCAGTAATATGTTCAAGGTGGCGTTTGAGGCTCTAAGTACTTCCAGGGCCCTAGTTGCTGCCAGCTTTTCTTTTGGAAAAATCCAGCAACGATTGCATCATTCTAGCTAGGCTCCCACTTTCTGCCAGGGTGAGTGGCTGCCAAGGGAGGCCATTTGCCATGGGAAAAAGAAGTCCTTTCCCCAGGGTCTGGGTGTCAGATGAAAGGTGGCCTTTGGGGTTCTGAGGACTTGTAGGGTAGTACTTACTGGCTAGAGTAGAGGAAATGGATTCTATTTGAATATCTGTCTAGAGGCTTTGCCCCACAGGTCCTGGTTGTCCTTGATGGGCTGCAGCTGTGAGCATTGAAGAGAACTGGGATAAAAGGGGGCGGCGTAGCCATTCAGGGAGAGCCTTGAAGGAGCCCTGAACTGGGAAAGAACAGCATGCAGAAGAAAGCGTCTGTGCTGTGAAGATCTGCAGCCATAAGAACACACCGAGGAGGTATGGCCTTTAGCAATCTGAGAACAGCATGATGGGACTCTAGAGAAATAGAACAACAACAAGTGGCAGCTTTCGATTTGGAGCAATCCAGCAAAGCTTGCAAATTTCTTGCTGGGCACCACCCTCTTGGTCAGGGCGAGTGGCCAGAAATGGAGGCCATTTTCCATGGGGAAAACGAAGTCATTGGCCCAGGCTCTGGGTGTCAGATGACAGGTGGCATCTGGGGCTCTAAGGACTTGCAGGGTCCTAGTTGCTGGCAGCTTTCGTTCTGGAAGGATCCAGCAGAGTTTGTAGATTCCTGGCTTGGCACTGCCCTGCCTGCCAGGCCAAGTGGCCACAAATGAAGGCCATTTTCCATGGGAAAAACGAAGTCCTTTCCCCAGGGTCTCAGTAATATGTTCAAGGTGGCGTTTGAGGCTCTAAGTACTTCCAGGGCCCTAGTTGCTGCCAGCTTTTCTTTTGGAAAAATCCAGCAACGATTGCATCATTCTAGCTAGGCTCCCACTTTCTGCCAGGGTGAGTGGCTGCCAAGGGAGGCCATTTGCCATGGGAAAAAGAAGTCCTTTCCCCAGGGTCTGGGTGTCAGATGAAAGGTGGCCTTTGGGGTTCTGAGGACTTGTAGGGTAGTACTTACTGGCTAGAGTAGAGGAAATGGATTCTATTTGAATATCTGTCCCACAGGTCCTGGTTGTCCTTGATGGGCTGCAGCTGTGAGCATTGAAGAGAACTGGGATAAAAGGGGGCGGCGTAGCCATTCAGGGAGAGCCTTGAAGGAGCCCTGAACTGGGAAAGAACAGCATGCAGAAGAAAGCGTCTGTGCTGTGAAGATCTGCAGCCATAAGAACACACCGAGGAGGTATGGACTTTAGCAATCTGAGAACAGCATGATGGGACTCTAGAGAAATAGAACAACAACAAGTGGCAGCTTTCGATTTGGAGCAATCCAGCAAAGCTTGCAAATTTCTTGCTGGGCACCACCCTCTTGGTCAGGGCGAGTGGCCAGAAATGGAGGCCATTTTCCATGGGGAAAACGAAGTCATTGGCCCAGGCTCTGGGTGTCAGATGACTGGTGGCATCTGGGGCTCTAAGGACTTGCAGGGTCCTAGTTGCTGGCAGCTTTCGTTCTGGAAGGATCCAGCAGAGTTTGTAGATTCCTGGCTTGGCACTGCCCTGCCTGCCAGGCCGAGTGGCCACAAATGAAGGCCATTTTCCATGGGAAAAACGAAGTCCTTTCCCCAGGGTCTCAGTAATATGTTCAAGGTGGCGTTTGAGGCTCTAAGTACTTCCAGGGCCCTAGTTGCTGCCAGCTTTTCTTTTGGAAAAATCCAGCAACGATTGCATCATTCTAGCTAGGCTCCCACTTTCTGCCAGGGTGAGTGGCTGCCAAGGGAGGCCATTTGCCATGGGAAAAAGAAGTCCTTTCCCCAGGGTCTGGGTGTCAGATGAAAGGTGGCCTTTGGGGTTCTGAGGACTTGTAGGGTAGTACTTACTGGCTAGAGTAGAGGAAATGGATTCTATTTGAATATCTGTCTAGAGGCTTTGCCCCACAGGTCCTGGTTGTCCTTGATGGGCTGCAGCTGTGAGCATTGAAGAGAACTGGGATAAAAGGGGGCGGCGTAGCCATTCAGGGAGAGCCTTGAAGGAGCCCTGAACTGGGAAAGAACAGCATGCAGAAGAAAGCGTCTGTGCTGTGAAGATCTGCAGCCATAAGAACACACCGAGGAGGTATGGCCTTTAGCAATCTGAGAACAGCATGATGGGACTCTAGAGAAATAGAACAACAACAAGTGGCAGCTTTCGATTTGGAGCAATCCAGCAAAGCTTGCAAATTTCTTGCTGGGCACCACCCTCTTGGTCAGGGCGAGTGGCCAGAAATGGAGGCCATTTTCCATGGGGAAAACGAAGTCATTGGCCCAGGCTCTGGGTGTCAGATGACAGGTGGCATCTGGGGCTCTAAGGACTTGCAGGGTCCTAGTTGCTGGCAGCTTTCGTTCTGGAAGGATCCAGCAGAGTTTGTAGATTCCTGGCTTGGCACTGCCCTGCCTGCCAGGCCAAGTGGCCACAAATGAAGGCCATTTTCCATGGGAAAAACGAAGTCCTTTCCCCAGGGTCTCAGTAATATGTTCAAGGTGGCGTTTGAGGCTCTAAGTACTTCCAGGGCCCTAGTTGCTGGCAGCTTTTCTTTTGGAAAAATCCAGCAACGATTGCATCATTCTAGCTAGGCTCCCACTTTCTGCCAGGGTGAGTGGCTGCCAAGGGAGGCCATTTGCCATGGGAAAAAGAAGTCCTTTCCCCAGGGTCTGGGTGTCAGATGAAAGGTGGCCTTTGGGGTTCTGAGGACTTGTAGGGTAGTACTTACTGGCTAGAGTAGAGGAAATGGATTCTATTTGAATATCTGTCCCACAGGTCCTGGTTGTCCTTGATGGGCTGCAGCTGTGAGCATTGAAGAGAACTGGGATAAAAGGGGGCGGCGTAGCCATTCAGGGAGAGCCTTGAAGGAGCCCTGAACTGGGAAAGAACAGCATGCAGAAGAAAGCGTCTGTGCTGTGAAGATCTGCAGCCATAAGAACACACCGAGGAGGTATGGACTTTAGCAATCTGAGAACAGCATGATGGGACTCTAGAGAAATAGAACAACAACAAGTGGCAGCTTTCGATTTGGAGCAATCCAGCAAAGCTTGCAAATTTCTTGCTGGGCACCACCCTCTTGGTCAGGGCGAGTGGCCAGAAATGGAGGCCATTTTCCATGGGGAAAACGAAGTCATTGGCCCAGGCTCTGGGTGTCAGATGACTGGTGGCATCTGGGGCTCTAAGGACTTGCAGGGTCCTAGTTGCTGGCAGCTTTCGTTCTGGAAGGATCCAGCAGAGTTTGTAGATTCCTGGCTTGGCACTGCCCTGCCTGCCAGGCCAAGTGGCCACAAATGAAGGCCATTTTCCATGGGAAAAACGAAGTCCTTTCCCCAGGGTCTCAGTAATATGTTCAAGGTGGCGTTTGAGGCTCTAAGTACTTCCAGGGCCCTAGTTGCTGCCAGCTTTTCTTTTGGAAAAATCCAGCAACGATTGCATCATTCTAGCTAGGCTCCCACTTTCTGCCAGGGTGAGTGGCTGCCAAGGGAGGCCATTTGCCATGGGAAAAAGAAGTCCTTTCCCCAGGGTCTGGGTGTCAGATGAAAGGTGGCCTTTGGGGTTCTGAGGACTTGTAGGGTAGTACTTACTGGCTAGAGTAGAGGAAATGGATTCTATTTGAATATCTGTCTAGAGGCTTTGCCCCACAGGTCCTGGTTGTCCTTGATGGGCTGCAGCTGTGAGCATTGAAGAGAACTGGGATAAAAGGGGGCGGCGTAGCCATTCAGGGAGAGCCTTGAAGGAGCCCTGAACTGGGAAAGAACAGCATGCAGAAGAAAGCGTCTGTGCTGTGAAGATCTGCAGCCATAAGAACACACCGAGGAGGTATGGCCTTTAGCAATCTGAGAACAGCATGATGGGACTCTAGAGAAATAGAACAACAACAAGTGGCAGCTTTCGATTTGGAGCAATCCAGCAAAGCTTGCAAATTTCTTGCTGGGCACCACCCTCTTGGTCAGGGCGAGTGGCCAGAAATGGAGGCCATTTTCCATGGGGAAAACGAAGTCATTGGCCCAGGCTCTGGGTGTCAGATGACTGGTGGCATCTGGGGCTCTAAGGACTTGCAGGGTCCTAGTTGCTGGCAGCTTTCGTTCTGGAAGGATCCAGCAGAGTTTGTAGATTCCTGGCTTGGCACTGCCCTGCCTGCCAGGCCAAGTGGCCAGAAATGAAGGCCATTTTCCATGGGAAAAACGAAGTCCTTTCCCCAGGGTCTCAGTAATATGTTCAAGGTGGCGTTTGAGGCTCTAAGTACTTCCAGGGCCCTAGTTGCTGCCAGCTTTTCTTTTGGAAAAATCCAGCAACGATTGCATCATTCTAGCTAGGCTCCCACTTTCTGCCAGGGTGAGTGGCTGCCAAGGGAGGCCATTTGCCATGGGAAAAAGAAGTCCTTTCCCCAGGGTCTGGGTGTCAGATGAAAGGTGGCCTTTGGGGTTCTGAGGACTTGTAGGGTAGTACTTACTGGCTAGAGTAGAGGAAATGGATTCTATTTGAATATCTGTCTAGAGGCTTTGCCCCACAGGTCCTGGTTGTCCTTGATGGGCTGCAGCTGTGAGCATTGAAGAGAACTGGGATAAAAGGGGGCGGCGTAGCCATTCAGGGAGAGCCTTGAAGGAGCCCTGAACTGGGAAAGAACAGCATGCAGAAGAAAGCGTCTGTGCTGTGAAGATCTGCAGCCATAAGAACACACCGAGGAGGTATGGCCTTTAGCAATCTGAGAACAGCATGATGGGACTCTAGAGAAATAGAACAACAACAAGTGGCAGCTTTCGATTTGGAGCAATCCAGCAAAGCTTGCAAATTTCTTGCTGGGCACCACCCTCTTGGTCAGGGCGAGTGGCCAGAAATGGAGGCCATTTTCCATGGGGAAAACGAAGTCATTGGCCCAGGCTCTGGGTGTCAGATGACAGGTGGCATCTGGGGCTCTAAGGACTTGCAGGGTCCTAGTTGCTGGCAGCTTTCGTTCTGGAAGGATCCAGCAGAGTTTGTAGATTCCTGGCTTGGCACTGCCCTGCCTGCCAGGCCAAGTGGCCACAAATGAAGGCCATTTTCCATGGGAAAAACGAAGTCCTTTCCCCAGGGTCTCAGTAATATGTTCAAGGTGGCGTTTGAGGCTCTAAGTACTTCCAGGGCCCTAGTTGCTGCCAGCTTTTCTTTTGGAAAAATCCAGCAACGATTGCATCATTCTAGCTAGGCTCCCACTTTCTGCCAGGGTGAGTGGCTGCCAAGGGAGGCCATTTGCCATGGGAAAAAGAAGTCCTTTCCCCAGGGTCTGGGTGTCAGATGAAAGGTGGCCTTTGGGGTTCTGAGGACTTGTAGGGTAGTACTTACTGGCTAGAGTAGAGGAAATGGATTCTATTTGAATATCTGTCCCACAGGTCCTGGTTGTCCTTGATGGGCTGCAGCTGTGAGCATTGAAGAGAACTGGGATAAAAGGGGGCGGCGTAGCCATTCAGGGAGAGCCTTGAAGGAGCCCTGAACTGGGAAAGAACAGCATGCAGAAGAAAGCGTCTGTGCTGTGAAGATCTGCAGCCATAAGAACACACCGAGGAGGTATGGACTTTAGCAATCTGAGAACAGCATGATGGGACTCTAGAGAAATAGAACAACAACAAGTGGCAGCTTTCGATTTGGAGCAATCCAGCAAAGCTTGCAAATTTCTTGCTGGGCACCACCCTCTTGGTCAGGGCGAGTGGCCAGAAATGGAGGCCATTTTCCATGGGGAAAACGAAGTCATTGGCCCAGGCTCTGGGTGTCAGATGACTGGTGGCATCTGGGGCTCTAAGGACTTGCAGGGTCCTAGTTGCTGGCAGCTTTCGTTCTGGAAGGATCCAGCAGAGTTTGTAGATTCCTGGCTTGGCACTGCCCTGCCTGCCAGGCCGAGTGGCCACAAATGAAGGCCATTTTCCATGGGAAAAACGAAGTCCTTTCCCCAGGGTCTCAGTAATATGTTCAAGGTGGCGTTTGAGGCTCTAAGTACTTCCAGGGCCCTAGTTGCTGCCAGCTTTTCTTTTGGAAAAATCCAGCAACGATTGCATCATTCTAGCTAGGCTCCCACTTTCTGCCAGGGTGAGTGGCTGCCAAGGGAGGCCATTTGCCATGGGAAAAAGAAGTCCTTTCCCCAGGGTCTGGGTGTCAGATGAAAGGTGGCCTTTGGGGTTCTGAGGACTTGTAGGGTAGTACTTACTGGCTAGAGTAGAGGAAATGGATTCTATTTGAATATCTGTCTAGAGGCTTTGCCCCACAGGTCCTGGTTGTCCTTGATGGGCTGCAGCTGTGAGCATTGAAGAGAACTGGGATAAAAGGGGGCGGCGTAGCCATTCAGGGAGAGCCTTGAAGGAGCCCTGAACTGGGAAAGAACAGCATGCAGAAGAAAGCGTCTGTGCTGTGAAGATCTGCAGCCATAAGAACACACCGAGGAGGTATGGCCTTTAGCAATCTGAGAACAGCATGATGGGACTCTAGAGAAATAGAACAACAACAAGTGGCAGCTTTAGATTTGGAGCAATCCAGCAAAGCTTGCAAATTTCTTGCTGGGCACCACCCTCTTGGTCAGGGCGAGTGGCCAGAAATGGAGGCCATTTTCCATGGGGAAAACGAAGTCATTGGCCCAGGCTCTGGGTGTCAGATGACAGGTGGCATCTGGGGCTCTAAGGACTTGCAGGGTCCTAGTTGCTGGCAGCTTTCGTTCTGGAAGGATCCAGCAGAGTTTGTAGATTCCTGGCTTGGCACTGCCCTGCCTGCCAGGCCAAGTGGCCACAAATGAAGGCCATTTTCCATGGGAAAAACGAAGTCCTTTCCCCAGGGTCTCAGTAATATGTTCAAGGTGGCGTTTGAGGCTCTAAGTACTTCCAGGGCCCTAGTTGCTGGCAGCTTTTCTTTTGGAAAAATCCAGCAACGATTGCATCATTCTAGCTAGGCTCCCACTTTCTGCCAGGGTGAGTGGCTGCCAAGGGAGGCCATTTGCCATGGGAAAAAGAAGTCCTTTCCCCAGGGTCTGGGTGTCAGATGAAAGGTGGCCTTTGGGGTTCTGAGGACTTGTAGGGTAGTACTTACTGGCTAGAGTAGAGGAAATGGATTCTATTTGAATATCTGTCCCACAGGTCCTGGTTGTCCTTGATGGGCTGCAGCTGTGAGCATTGAAGAGAACTGGGATAAAAGGGGGCGGCGTAGCCATTCAGGGAGAGCCTTGAAGGAGCCCTGAACTGGGAAAGAACAGCATGCAGAAGAAAGCGTCTGTGCTGTGAAGATCTGCAGCCATAAGAACACACCGAGGAGGTATGGACTTTAGCAATCTGAGAACAGCATGATGGGACTCTAGAGAAATAGAACAACAACAAGTGGCAGCTTTCGATTTGGAGCAATCCAGCAAAGCTTGCAAATTTCTTGCTGGGCACCACCCTCTTGGTCAGGGCGAGTGGCCAGAAATGGAGGCCATTTTCCATGGGGAAAACGAAGTCATTGGCCCAGGCTCTGGGTGTCAGATGACTGGTGGCATCTGGGGCTCTAAGGACTTGCAGGGTCCTAGTTGCTGGCAGCTTTCGTTCTGGAAGGATCCAGCAGAGTTTGTAGATTCCTGGCTTGGCACTGCCCTGCCTGCCAGGCCAAGTGGCCACAAATGAAGGCCATTTTCCATGGGAAAAACGAAGTCCTTTCCCCAGGGTCTCAGTAATATGTTCAAGGTGGCGTTTGAGGCTCTAAGTACTTCCAGGGCCCTAGTTGCTGCCAGCTTTTCTTTTGGAAAAATCCAGCAACGATTGCATCATTCTAGCTAGGCTCCCACTTTCTGCCAGGGTGAGTGGCTGCCAAGGGAGGCCATTTGCCATGGGAAAAAGAAGTCCTTTCCCCAGGGTCTGGGTGTCAGATGAAAGGTGGCCTTTGGGGTTCTGAGGACTTGTAGGGTAGTACTTACTGGCTAGAGTAGAGGAAATGGATTCTATTTGAATATCTGTCTAGAGGCTTTGCCCCACAGGTCCTGGTTGTCCTTGATGGGCTGCAGCTGTGAGCATTGAAGAGAACTGGGATAAAAGGGGGCGGCGTAGCCATTCAGGGAGAGCCTTGAAGGAGCCCTGAACTGGGAAAGAACAGCATGCAGAAGAAAGCGTCTGTGCTGTGAAGATCTGCAGCCATAAGAACACACCGAGGAGGTATGGCCTTTAGCAATCTGAGAACAGCATGATGGGACTCTAGAGAAATAGAACAACAACAAGTGGCAGCTTTCGATTTGGAGCAATCCAGCAAAGCTTGCAAATTTCTTGCTGGGCACCACCCTCTTGGTCAGGGCGAGTGGCCAGAAATGGAGGCCATTTTCCATGGGGAAAACGAAGTCATTGGCCCAGGCTCTGGGTGTCAGATGACAGGTGGCATCTGGGGCTCTAAGGACTTGCAGGGTCCTAGTTGCTGGCAGCTTTCGTTCTGGAAGGATCCAGCAGAGTTTGTAGATTCCTGGCTTGGCACTGCCCTGCCTGCCAGGCCAAGTGGCCACAAATGAAGGCCATTTTCCATGGGAAAAACGAAGTCCTTTCCCCAGGGTCTCAGTAATATGTTCAAGGTGGCGTTTGAGGCTCTAAGTACTTCCAGGGCCCTAGTTGCTGCCAGCTTTTCTTTTGGAAAAATCCAGCAACGATTGCATCATTCTAGCTAGGCTCCCACTTTCTGCCAGGGTGAGTGGCTGCCAAGGGAGGCCATTTGCCATGGGAAAAAGAAGTCCTTTCCCCAGGGTCTGGGTGTCAGATGAAAGGTGGCCTTTGGGGTTCTGAGGACTTGTAGGGTAGTACTTACTGGCTAGAGTAGAGGAAATGGATTCTATTTGAATATCTGTCCCACAGGTCCTGGTTGTCCTTGATGGGCTGCAGCTGTGAGCATTGAAGAGAACTGGGATAAAAGGGGGCGGCGTAGCCATTCAGGGAGAGCCTTGAAGGAGCCCTGAACTGGGAAAGAACAGCATGCAGAAGAAAGCGTCTGTGCTGTGAAGATCTGCAGCCATAAGAACACACCGAGGAGGTATGGACTTTAGCAATCTGAGAACAGCATGATGGGACTCTAGAGAAATAGAACAACAACAAGTGGCAGCTTTCGATTTGGAGCAATCCAGCAAAGCTTGCAAATTTCTTGCTGGGCACCACCCTCTTGGTCAGGGCGAGTGGCCAGAAATGGAGGCCATTTTCCATGGGGAAAACGAAGTCATTGGCCCAGGCTCTGGGTGTCAGATGACTGGTGGCATCTGGGGCTCTAAGGACTTGCAGGGTCCTAGTTGCTGGCAGCTTTCGTTCTGGAAGGATCCAGCAGAGTTTGTAGATTCCTGGCTTGGCACTGCCCTGCCTGCCAGGCCAAGTGGCCAGAAATGAAGGCCATTTTCCATGGGAAAAACGAAGTCCTTTCCCCAGGGTCTCAGTAATATGTTCAAGGTGGCGTTTGAGGCTCTAAGTACTTCCAGGGCCCTAGTTGCTGCCAGCTTTTCTTTTGGAAAAATCCAGCAACGATTGCATCATTCTAGCTAGGCTCCCACTTTCTGCCAGGGTGAGTGGCTGCCAAGGGAGGCCATTTGCCATGGGAAAAAGAAGTCCTTTCCCCAGGGTCTGGGTGTCAGATGAAAGGTGGCCTTTGGGGTTCTGAGGACTTGTAGGGTAGTACTTACTGGCTAGAGTAGAGGAAATGGATTCTATTTGAATATCTGTCTAGAGGCTTTGCCCCACAGGTCCTGGTTGTCCTTGATGGGCTGCAGCTGTGAGCATTGAAGAGAACTGGGATAAAAGGGGGCGGCGTAGCCATTCAGGGAGAGCCTTGAAGGAGCCCTGAACTGGGAAAGAACAGCATGCAGAAGAAAGCGTCTGTGCTGTGAAGATCTGCAGCCATAAGAACACACCGAGGAGGTATGGCCTTTAGCAATCTGAGAACAGCATGATGGGACTCTAGAGAAATAGAACAACAACAAGTGGCAGCTTTCGATTTGGAGCAATCCAGCAAAGCTTGCAAATTTCTTGCTGGGCACCACCCTCTTGGTCAGGGCGAGTGGCCAGAAATGGAGGCCATTTTCCATGGGGAAAACGAAGTCATTGGCCCAGGCTCTGGGTGTCAGATGACTGGTGGCATCTGGGGCTCTAAGGATTTGCAGGGTCCTAGTTGCTGGCAGCTTTCGTTCTGGAAGGATCCAGCAGAGTTTGTAGATTCCTGGCTTGGCACTGCCCTGCCTGCCAGGCCGAGTGGCCACAAATGAAGGCCATTTTCCATGGGAAAAACGAAGTCCTTTCCCCAGGGTCTCAGTAATATGTTCAAGGTGGCGTTTGAGGCTCTAAGTACTTCCAGGGCCCTAGTTGCTGCCAGCTTTTCTTTTGGAAAAATCCAGCAACGATTGCATCATTCTAGCTAGGCTCCCACTTTCTGCCAGGGTGAGTGGCTGCCAAGGGAGGCCATTTGCCATGGGAAAAAGAAGTCCTTTCCCCAGGGTCTGGGTGTCAGATGAAAGGTGGCCTTTGGGGTTCTGAGGACTTGTAGGGTAGTACTTACTGGCTAGAGTAGAGGAAATGGATTCTATTTGAATATCTGTCCCACAGGTCCTGGTTGTCCTTGATGGGCTGCAGCTGTGAGCATTGAAGAGAACTGGGATAAAAGGGGGCGGCGTAGCCATTCAGGGAGAGCCTTGAAGGAGCCCTGAACTGGGAAAGAACAGCATGCAGAAGAAAGCGTCTGTGCTGTGAAGATCTGCAGCCATAAGAACACACCGAGGAGGTATGGACTTTAGCAATCTGAGAACAGCATGATGGGACTCTAGAGAAATAGAACAACAACAAGTGGCAGCTTTCGATTTGGAGCAATCCAGCAAAGCTTGCAAATTTCTTGCTGGGCACCACCCTCTTGGTCAGGGCGAGTGGCCAGAAATGGAGGCCATTTTCCATGGGGAAAACGAAGTCATTGGCCCAGGCTCTGGGTGTCAGATGACTGGTGGCATCTGGGGCTCTAAGGACTTGCAGGGTCCTAGTTGCTGGCAGCTTTCGTTCTGGAAGGATCCAGCAGAGTTTGTAGATTCCTGGCTTGGCACTGCCCTGCCTGCCAGGCCGAGTGGCCACAAATGAAGGCCATTTTCCATGGGAAAAACGAAGTCCTTTCCCCAGGGTCTCAGTAATATGTTCAAGGTGGCGTTTGAGGCTCTAAGTACTTCCAGGGCCCTAGTTGCTGGCAGCTTTTCTTTTGGAAAAATCCAGCAATGATTGCATCATTCTAGCTAGGCTCCCACTTTCTGCCAGGGTGAGTGGCTGCCAAGGGAGGCCATTTGCCATGGGAAAAAGAAGTCCTTTCCCCAGGGTCTGGGTGTCAGATGAAAGGTGGCCTTTGGGGTTCTGAGGACTTGTAGGGTAGTACTTACTGGCTAGAGTAGAGGAAATGGATTCTATTTGAATATCTGTCCCACAGGTCCTGGTTGTCCTTGATGGGCTGCAGCTGTGAGCATTGAAGAGAACTGGGATAAAAGGGGGCGGCGTAGCCATTCAGGGAGAGCCTTGAAGGAGCCCTGAACTGGGAAAGAACAGCATGCAGAAGAAAGCGTCTGTGCTGTGAAGATCTGCAGCCATAAGAACACACCGAGGAGGTATGGACTTTAGCAATCTGAGAACAGCATGATGGGACTCTAGAGAAATAGAACAACAACAAGTGGCAGCTTTCGATTTGGAGCAATCCAGCAAAGCTTGCAAATTTCTTGCTGGGCACCACCCTCTTGGTCAGGGCGAGTGGCCAGAAATGGAGGCCATTTTCCATGGGGAAAACGAAGTCATTGGCCCAGGCTCTGGGTGTCAGATGACTGGTGGCATCTGGGGCTCTAAGGACTTGCAGGGTCCTAGTTGCTGGCAGCTTTCGTTCTGGAAGGATCCAGCAGAGTTTGTAGATTCCTGGCTTGGCACTGCCCTGCCTGCCAGGCCGAGTGGCCACAAATGAAGGCCATTTTCCATGGGAAAAACGAAGTCCTTTCCCCAGGGTCTCAGTAATATGTTCAAGGTGGCGTTTGAGGCTCTAAGTACTTCCAGGGCCCTAGTTGCTGGCAGCTTTTCTTTTGGAAAAATCCAGCAACGATTGCATCATTCTAGCTAGGCTCCCACTTTCTGCCAGGGTGAGTGGCTGCCAAGGGAGGCCATTTGCCATGGGAAAAAGAAGTCCTTTCCCCAGGGTCTGGGTGTCAGATGAAAGGTGGCCTTTGGGGTTCTGAGGACTTGTAGGGTAGTACTTACTGGCTAGAGTAGAGGAAATGGATTCTATTTGAATATCTGTCCCACAGGTCCTGGTTGTCCTTGATGGGCTGCAGCTGTGAGCATTGAAGAGAACTGGGATAAAAGGGGGCGGCGTAGCCATTCAGGGAGAGCCTTGAAGGAGCCCTGAACTGGGAAAGAACAGCATGCAGAAGAAAGCGTCTGTGCTGTGAAGATCTGCAGCCATAAGAACACACCGAGGAGGTATGGACTTTAACAATCTGAGAACAGCATGATGGGACTCTAGAGAAATAGAACAACAACAAGTGGCAGCTTTCGATTTGGAGCAATCCAGCAAAGCTTGCAAATTTCTTGCTGGGCACCACCCTCTTGGTCAGGGCGAGTGGCCAGAAATGGAGGCCATTTTCCATGGGGAAAACGAAGTCATTGGCCCAGGCTCTGGGTGTCAGATGACTGGTGGCATCTGGGGCTCTAAGGACTTGCAGGGTCCTAGTTGCTGGCAGCTTTCGTTCTGGAAGGATCCAGCAGAGTTTGTAGATTCCTGGCTTGGCACTGCCCTGCCTGCCAGGCCGAGTGGCCACAAATGAAGGCCATTTTCCATGGGAAAAACGAAGTCCTTTCCCCAGGGTCTCAGTAATATGTTCAAGGTGGCGTTTGAGGCTCTAAGTACTTCCAGGGCCCTAGTTGCTGGCAGCTTTTCTTTTGGAAAAATCCAGCAACGATTGCATCATTCTAGCTAGGCTCCCACTTTCTGCCAGGGTGAGTGGCTGCCAAGGGAGGCCATTTGCCATGGGAAAAAGAAGTCCTTTCCCCAGGGTCTGGGTGTCAGATGAAAGGTGGCCTTTGGGGTTCTGAGGACTTGTAGGGTAGTACTTACTGGCTAGAGTAGAGGAAATGGATTCTATTTGAATATCTGTCCCACAGGTCCTGGTTGTCCTTGATGGGCTGCAGCTGTGAGCATTGAAGAGAACTGGGATAAAAGGGGGCGGCGTAGCCATTCAGGGAGAGCCTTGAAGGAGCCCTGAACTGGGAAAGAACAGCATGCAGAAGAAAGCGTCTGTGCTGTGAAGATCTGCAGCCATAAGAACACACCGAGGAGGTATGGACTTTAGCAATCTGAGAACAGCATGATGGGACTCTAGAGAAATAGAACAACAACAAGTGGCAGCTTTCGATTTGGAGCAATCCAGCAAAGCTTGCAAATTTCTTGCTGGGCACCACCCTCTTGGTCAGGGCGAGTGGCCAGAAATGGAGGCCATTTTCCATGGGGAAAACGAAGTCATTGGCCCAGGCTCTGGGTGTCAGATGACAGGTGGCATCTGGGGCTCTAAGGACTTGCAGGGTCCTAGTTGCTGGCAGCTTTCGTTCTGGAAGGATCCAGCAGAGTTTGTAGATTCCTGGCTTGGCACTGCCCTGCCTGCCAGGCCGAGTGGCCACAAATGAAGGCCATTTTCCATGGGAAAAACGAAGTCCTTTCCCCAGGGTCTCAGTAATATGTTCAAGGTGGCGTTTGAGGCTCTAAGTACTTCCAGGGCCCTAGTTGCTGCCAGCTTTTCTTTTGGAAAAATCCAGCAACGATTGCATCATTCTAGCTAGGCTCCCACTTTCTGCCAGGGTGAGTGGCTGCCAAGGGAGGCCATTTGCCATGGGAAAAAGAAGTCCTTTCCCCAGGGTCTGGGTGTCAGATGAAAGGTGGCCTTTGGGGTTCTGAGGACTTGTAGGGTAGTACTTACTGGCTAGAGTAGAGGAAATGGATTCTATTTGAATATCTGTCTAGAGGCTTTGCCCCACAGGTCCTGGTTGTCCTTGATGGGCTGCAGCTGTGAGCATTGAAGAGAACTGGGATAAAAGGGGGCGGCGTAGCCATTCAGGGAGAGCCTTGAAGGAGCCCTGAACTGGGAAAGAACAGCATGCAGAAGAAAGCGTCTGTGCTGTGAAGATCTGCAGCCATAAGAACACACCGAGGAGGTATGGACTTTAGCAATCTGAGAACAGCATGATGGGACTCTAGAGAAATAGAACAACAACAAGTGGCAGCTTTCGATTTGGAGCAATCCAGCAAAGCTTGCAAATTTCTTGCTGGGCACCACCCTCTTGGTCAGGGCGAGTGGCCAGAAATGGAGGCCATTTTCCATGGGGAAAACGAAGTCATTGGCCCAGGCTCTGGGTGTCAGATGACTGGTGGCATCTGGGGCTCTAAGGACTTGCAGGGTCCTAGTTGCTGGCAGCTTTCGTTCTGGAAGGATCCAGCAGAGTTTGTAGATTCCTGGCTTGGCACTGCCCTGCCTGCCAGGCCGAGTGGCCACAAATGAAGGCCATTTTCCATGGGAAAAACGAAGTCCTTTCCCCAGGGTCTCAGTAATATGTTCAAGGTGGCGTTTGAGGCTCTAAGTACTTCCAGGGCCCTAGTTGCTGCCAGCTTTTCTTTTGGAAAAATCCAGCAACGATTGCATCATTCTAGCTAGGCTCCCACTTTCTGCCAGGGTGAGTGGCTGCCAAGGGAGGCCATTTGCCATGGGAAAAAGAAGTCCTTTCCCCAGGGTCTGGGTGTCAGATGAAAGGTGGCCTTTGGGGTTCTGAGGACTTGTAGGGTAGTACTTACTGGCTAGAGTAGAGGAAATGGATTCTATTTGAATATCTGTCCCACAGGTCCTGGTTGTCCTTGATGGGCTGCAGCTGTGAGCATTGAAGAGAACTGGGATAAAAGGGGGCGGCGTAGCCATTCAGGGAGAGCCTTGAAGGAGCCCTGAACTGGGAAAGAACAGCATGCAGAAGAAAGCGTCTGTGCTGTGAAGATCTGCAGCCATAAGAACACACCGAGGAGGTATGGCCTTTAGCAATCTGAGAACAGCATGATGGGACTCTAGAGAAATAGAACAACAACAAGTGGCAGCTTTCGATTTGGAGCAATCCAGCAAAGCTTGCAAATTTCTTGCTGGGCACCACCCTCTTGGTCAGGGCGAGTGGCCAGAAATGGAGGCCATTTTCCATGGGGAAAACGAAGTCATTGGCCCAGGCTCTGGGTGTCAGATGACAGGTGGCATCTGGGGCTCTAAGGACTTGCAGGGTCCTAGTTGCTGGCAGCTTTCGTTCTGGAAGGATCCAGCAGAGTTTGTAGATTCCTGGCTTGGCACTGCCCTGCCTGCCAGGCCGAGTGGCCACAAATGAAGGCCATTTTCCATGGGAAAAACGAAGTCCTTTCCCCAGGGTCTCAGTAATATGTTCAAGGTGGCGTTTGAGGCTCTAAGTACTTCCAGGGCCCTAGTTGCTGCCAGCTTTTCTTTTGGAAAAATCCAGCAACGATTGCATCATTCTAGCTAGGCTCCCACTTTCTGCCAGGGTGAGTGGCTGCCAAGGGAGGCCATTTGCCATGGGAAAAAGAAGTCCTTTCCCCAGGGTCTGGGTGTCAGATGAAAGGTGGCCTTTGGGGTTCTGAGGACTTGTAGGGTAGTACTTACTGGCTAGAGTAGAGGAAATGGATTCTATTTGAATATCTGTCCCACAGGTCCTGGTTGTCCTTGATGGGCTGCAGCTGTGAGCATTGAAGAGAACTGGGATAAAAGGGGGCGGCGTAGCCATTCAGGGAGAGCCTTGAAGGAGCCCTGAACTGGGAAAGAACAGCATGCAGAAGAAAGCGTCTGTGCTGTGAAGATCTGCAGCCATAAGAACACACCGAGGAGGTATGGACTTTAGCAATCTGAGAACAGCATGATGGGACTCTAGAGAAATAGAACAACAACAAGTGGCAGCTTTCGATTTGGAGCAATCCAGCAAAGCTTGCAAATTTCTTGCTGGGCACCACCCTCTTGGTCAGGGCGAGTGGCCAGAAATGGAGGCCATTTTCCATGGGGAAAACGAAGTCATTGGCCCAGGCTCTGGGTGTCAGATGACTGGTGGCATCTGGGGCTCTAAGGACTTGCAGGGTCCTAGTTGCTGGCAGCTTTCGTTCTGGAAGGATCCAGCAGAGTTTGTAGATTCCTGGCTTGGCACTGCCCTGCCTGCCAGGCCAAGTGGCCAGAAATGAAGGCCATTTTCCATGGGAAAAACGAAGTCCTTTCCCCAGGGTCTCAGGAATATGTTCAAGGTGGCGTTTGAGGCTCTAAGTACTTCCAGGGCCCTAGTTGCTGCCAGCTTTTCTTTTGGAAAAATCCAGCAACGATTGCATCATTCTAGCTAGGCTCCCACTTTCTGCCAGGGTGAGTGGCTGCCAAGGGAGGCCATTTGCCATGGGAAAAAGAAGTCCTTTCCCCAGGGTCTGGGTGTCAGATGAAAGGTGGCCTTTGGGGTTCTGAGGACTTGTAGGGTAGTACTTACTGGCTAGAGTAGAGGAAATGGATTCTATTTGAATATCTGTCTAGAGGCTTTGCCCCACAGGTCCTGGTTGTCCTTGATGGGCTGCAGCTGTGAGCATTGAAGAGAACTGGGATAAAAGGGGGCGGCGTAGCCATTCAGGGAGAGCCTTGAAGGAGCCCTGAACTGGGAAAGAACAGCATGCAGAAGAAAGCGTCTGTGCTGTGAAGATCTGCAGCCATAAGAACACACCGAGGAGGTATGGCCTTTAGCAATCTGAGAACAGCATGATGGGACTCTAGAGAAATAGAACAACAACAAGTGGCAGCTTTCGATTTGGAGCAATCCAGCAAAGCTTGCAAATTTCTTGCTGGGCACCACCCTCTTGGTCAGGGCGAGTGGCCAGAAATGGAGGCCATTTTCCATGGGGAAAACGAAGTCATTGGCCCAGGCTCTGGGTGTCAGATGACAGGTGGCATCTGGGGCTCTAAGGACTTGCAGGGTCCTAGTTGCTGGCAGCTTTCGTTCTGGAAGGATCCAGCAGAGTTTGTAGATTCCTGGCTTGGCACTGCCCTGCCTGCCAGGCCAAGTGGCCAGAAATGAAGGCCATTTTCCATGGGAAAAACGAAGTCCTTTCCCCAGGGTCTCAGGAATATGTTCAAGGTGGCGTTTGAGGCTCTAAGTACTTCCAGGGCCCTAGTTGCTGCCAGCTTTTCTTTTGGAAAAATCCAGCAACGATTGCATCATTCTAGCTAGGCTCCCACTTTCTGCCAGGGTGAGTGGCTGCCAAGGGAGGCCATTTGCCATGGGAAAAAGAAGTCCTTTCCCCAGGGTCTGGGTGTCAGATGAAAGGTGGCCTTTGGGGTTCTGAGGACTTGTAGGGTAGTACTTACTGGCTAGAGTAGAGGAAATGGATTCTATTTGAATATCTGTCCCACAGGTCCTGGTTGTCCTTGATGGGCTGCAGCTGTGAGCATTGAAGAGAACTGGGATAAAAGGGGGCGGCGTAGCCATTCAGGGAGAGCCTTGAAGGAGCCCTGAACTGGGAAAGAACAGCATGCAGAAGAAAGCGTCTGTGCTGTGAAGATCTGCAGCCATAAGAACACACCGAGGAGGTATGGACTTTAGCAATCTGAGAACAGCATGATGGGACTCTAGAGAAATAGAACAACAACAAGTGGCAGCTTTAGATTTGGAGCAATCCAGCAAAGCTTGCAAATTTCTTGCTGGGCACCACCCTCTTGGTCAGGGCGAGTGGCCAGAAATGGAGGCCATTTTCCATGGGGAAAACGAAGTCATTGGCCCAGGCTCTGGGTGTCAGATGACTGGTGGCATCTGGGGCTCTAAGGACTTGCAGGGTCCTAGTTGCTGGCAGCTTTCGTTCTGGAAGGATCCAGCAGAGTTTGTAGATTCCTGGCTTGGCACTGCCCTGCCTGCCAGGCCAAGTGGCCAGAAATGAAGGCCATTTTCCATGGGAAAAACGAAGTCCTTTCCCCAGGGTCTCAGTAATATGTTCAAGGTGGCGTTTGAGGCTCTAAGTACTTCCAGGGCCCTAGTTGCTGCCAGCTTTTCTTTTGGAAAAATCCAGCAACGATTGCATCATTCTAGCTAGGCTCCCACTTTCTGCCAGGGTGAGTGGCTGCCAAGGGAGGCCATTTGCCATGGGAAAAAGAAGTCCTTTCCCCAGGGTCTGGGTGTCAGATGAAAGGTGGCCTTTGGGGTTCTGAGGACTTGTAGGGTAGTACTTACTGGCTAGAGTAGAGGAAATGGATTCTATTTGAATATCTGTCTAGAGGCTTTGCCCCACAGGTCCTGGTTGTCCTTGATGGGCTGCAGCTGTGAGCATTGAAGAGAACTGGGATAAAAGGGGGCGGCGTAGCCATTCAGGGAGAGCCTTGAAGGAGCCCTGAACTGGGAAAGAACAGCATGCAGAAGAAAGCGTCTGTGCTGTGAAGATCTGCAGCCATAAGAACACACCGAGGAGGTATGGCCTTTAGCAATCTGAGAACAGCATGATGGGACTCTAGAGAAATAGAACAACAACAAGTGGCAGCTTTCGATTTGGAGCAATCCAGCAAAGCTTGCAAATTTCTTGCTGGGCACCACCCTCTTGGTCAGGGCGAGTGGCCAGAAATGGAGGCCATTTTCCATGGGGAAAACGAAGTCATTGGCCCAGGCTCTGGGTGTCAGATGACAGGTGGCATCTGGGGCTCTAAGGACTTGCAGGGTCCTAGTTGCTGGCAGCTTTCGTTCTGGAAGGATCCAGCAGAGTTTGTAGATTCCTGGCTTGGCACTGCCCTGCCTGCCAGGCCAAGTGGCCACAAATGAAGGCCATTTTCCATGGGAAAAACGAAGTCCTTTCCCCAGGGTCTCAGTAATATGTTCAAGGTGGCGTTTGAGGCTCTAAGTACTTCCAGGGCCCTAGTTGCTGCCAGCTTTTCTTTTGGAAAAATCCAGCAACGATTGCATCATTCTAGCTAGGCTCCCACTTTCTGCCAGGGTGAGTGGCTGCCAAGGGAGGCCATTTGCCATGGGAAAAAGAAGTCCTTTCCCCAGGGTCTGGGTGTCAGATGAAAGGTGGCCTTTGGGGTTCTGAGGACTTGTAGGGTAGTACTTACTGGCTAGAGTAGAGGAAATGGATTCTATTTGAATATCTGTCCCACAGGTCCTGGTTGTCCTTGATGGGCTGCAGCTGTGAGCATTGAAGAGAACTGGGATAAAAGGGGGCGGCGTAGCCATTCAGGGAGAGCCTTGAAGGAGCCCTGAACTGGGAAAGAACAGCATGCAGAAGAAAGCGTCTGTGCTGTGAAGATCTGCAGCCATAAGAACACACCGAGGAGGTATGGCCTTTAGCAATCTGAGAACAGCATGATGGGACTCTAGAGAAATAGAACAACAACAAGTGGCAGCTTTCGATTTGGAGCAATCCAGCAAAGCTTGCAAATTTCTTGCTGGGCACCACCCTCTTGGTCAGGGCGAGTGGCCAGAAATGGAGGCCATTTTCCATGGGGAAAACGAAGTCATTGGCCCAGGCTCTGGGTGTCAGATGACAGGTGGCATCTGGGGCTCTAAGGACTTGCAGGGTCCTAGTTGCTGGCAGCTTTCGTTCTGGAAGGATCCAGCAGAGTTTGTAGATTCCTGGCTTGGCACTGCCCTGCCTGCCAGGCCAAGTGGCCACAAATGAAGGCCATTTTCCATGGGAAAAACGAAGTCCTTTCCCCAGGGTCTCAGTAATATGTTCAAGGTGGCGTTTGAGGCTCTAAGTACTTCCAGGGCCCTAGTTGCTGCCAGCTTTTCTTTTGGAAAAATCCAGCAACGATTGCATCATTCTAGCTAGGCTCCCACTTTCTGCCAGGGTGAGTGGCTGCCAAGGGAGGCCATTTGCCATGGGAAAAAGAAGTCCTTTCCCCAGGGTCTGGGTGTCAGATGAAAGGTGGCCTTTGGGGTTCTGAGGACTTGTAGGGTAGTACTTACTGGCTAGAGTAGAGGAAATGGATTCTATTTGAATATCTGTCCCACAGGTCCTGGTTGTCCTTGATGGGCTGCAGCTGTGAGCATTGAAGAGAACTGGGATAAAAGGGGGCGGCGTAGCCATTCAGGGAGAGCCTTGAAGGAGCCCTGAACTGGGAAAGAACAGCATGCAGAAGAAAGCGTCTGTGCTGTGAAGATCTGCAGCCATAAGAACACACCGAGGAGGTATGGACTTTAGCAATCTGAGAACAGCATGATGGGACTCTAGAGAAATAGAACAACAACAAGTGGCAGCTTTCGATTTGGAGCAATCCAGCAAAGCTTGCAAATTTCTTGCTGGGCACCACCCTCTTGGTCAGGGCGAGTGGCCAGAAATGGAGGCCATTTTCCATGGGGAAAACGAAGTCATTGGCCCAGGCTCTGGGTGTCAGATGACTGGTGGCATCTGGGGCTCTAAGGACTTGCAGGGTCCTAGTTGCTGGCAGCTTTCGTTCTGGAAGGATCCAGCAGAGTTTGTAGATTCCTGGCTTGGCACTGCCCTGCCTGCCAGGCCAAGTGGCCAGAAATGAAGGCCATTTTCCATGGGAAAAACGAAGTCCTTTCCCCAGGGTCTCAGGAATATGTTCAAGGTGGCGTTTGAGGCTCTAAGTACTTCCAGGGCCCTAGTTGCTGCCAGCTTTTCTTTTGGAAAAATCCAGCAACGATTGCATCATTCTAGCTAGGCTCCCACTTTCTGCCAGGGTGAGTGGCTGCCAAGGGAGGCCATTTGCCATGGGAAAAAGAAGTCCTTTCCCCAGGGTCTGGGTGTCAGATGAAAGGTGGCCTTTGGGGTTCTGAGGACTTGTAGGGTAGTACTTACTGGCTAGAGTAGAGGAAATGGATTCTATTTGAATATCTGTCTAGAGGCTTTGCCCCACAGGTCCTGGTTGTCCTTGATGGGCTGCAGCTGTGAGCATTGAAGAGAACTGGGATAAAAGGGGGCGGCGTAGCCATTCAGGGAGAGCCTTGAAGGAGCCCTGAACTGGGAAAGAACAGCATGCAGAAGAAAGCGTCTGTGCTGTGAAGATCTGCAGCCATAAGAACACACCGAGGAGGTATGGCCTTTAGCAATCTGAGAACAGCATGATGGGACTCTAGAGAAATAGAACAACAACAAGTGGCAGCTTTCGATTTGGAGCAATCCAGCAAAGCTTGCAAATTTCTTGCTGGGCACCACCCTCTTGGTCAGGGCGAGTGGCCAGAAATGGAGGCCATTTTCCATGGGGAAAACGAAGTCATTGGCCCAGGCTCTGGGTGTCAGATGACAGGTGGCATCTGGGGCTCTAAGGACTTGCAGGGTCCTAGTTGCTGGCAGCTTTCGTTCTGGAAGGATCCAGCAGAGTTTGTAGATTCCTGGCTTGGCACTGCCCTGCCTGCCAGGCCAAGTGGCCACAAATGAAGGCCATTTTCCATGGGAAAAACGAAGTCCTTTCCCCAGGGTCTCAGGAATATGTTCAAGGTGGCGTTTGAGGCTCTAAGTACTTCCAGGGCCCTAGTTGCTGCCAGCTTTTCTTTTGGAAAAATCCAGCAACGATTGCATCATTCTAGCTAGGCTCCCACTTTCTGCCAGGGTGAGTGGCTGCCAAGGGAGGCCATTTGCCATGGGAAAAAGAAGTCCTTTCCCCAGGGTCTGGGTGTCAGATGAAAGGTGGCCTTTGGGGTTCTGAGGACTTGTAGGGTAGTACTTACTGGCTAGAGTAGAGGAAATGGATTCTATTTGAATATCTGTCCCACAGGTCCTGGTTGTCCTTGATGGGCTGCAGCTGTGAGCATTGAAGAGAACTGGGATAAAAGGGGGCGGCGTAGCCATTCAGGGAGAGCCTTGAAGGAGCCCTGAACTGGGAAAGAACAGCATGCAGAAGAAAGCGTCTGTGCTGTGAAGATCTGCAGCCATAAGAACACACCGAGGAGGTATGGACTTTAGCAATCTGAGAACAGCATGATGGGACTCTAGAGAAATAGAACAACAACAAGTGGCAGCTTTCGATTTGGAGCAATCCAGCAAAGCTTGCAAATTTCTTGCTGGGCACCACCCTCTTGGTCAGGGCGAGTGGCCAGAAATGGAGGCCATTTTCCATGGGGAAAACGAAGTCATTGGCCCAGGCTCTGGGTGTCAGATGACTGGTGGCATCTGGGGCTCTAAGGACTTGCAGGGTCCTAGTTGCTGGCAGCTTTCGTTCTGGAAGGATCCAGCAGAGTTTGTAGATTCCTGGCTTGGCACTGCCCTGCCTGCCAGGCCAAGTGGCCAGAAATGAAGGCCATTTTCCATGGGAAAAACGAAGTCCTTTCCCCAGGGTCTCAGTAATATGTTCAAGGTGGCGTTTGAGGCTCTAAGTACTTCCAGGGCCCTAGTTGCTGCCAGCTTTTCTTTTGGAAAAATCCAGCAACGATTGCATCATTCTAGCTAGGCTCCCACTTTCTGCCAGGGTGAGTGGCTGCCAAGGGAGGCCATTTGCCATGGGAAAAAGAAGTCCTTTCCCCAGGGTCTGGGTGTCAGATGAAAGGTGGCCTTTGGGGTTCTGAGGACTTGTAGGGTAGTACTTACTGGCTAGAGTAGAGGAAATGGATTCTATTTGAATATCTGTCTAGAGGCTTTGCCCCACAGGTCCTGGTTGTCCTTGATGGGCTGCAGCTGTGAGCATTGAAGAGAACTGGGATAAAAGGGGGCGGCGTAGCCATTCAGGGAGAGCCTTGAAGGAGCCCTGAACTGGGAAAGAACAGCATGCAGAAGAAAGCGTCTGTGCTGTGAAGATCTGCAGCCATAAGAACACACCGAGGAGGTATGGCCTTTAGCAATCTGAGAACAGCATGATGGGACTCTAGAGAAATAGAACAACAACAAGTGGCAGCTTTCGATTTGGAGCAATCCAGCAAAGCTTGCAAATTTCTTGCTGGGCACCACCCTCTTGGTCAGGGCGAGTGGCCAGAAATGGAGGCCATTTTCCATGGGGAAAACGAAGTCATTGGCCCAGGCTCTGGGTGTCAGATGACAGGTGGCATCTGGGGCTCTAAGGACTTGCAGGGTCCTAGTTGCTGGCAGCTTTCGTTCTGGAAGGATCCAGCAGAGTTTGTAGATTCCTGGCTTGGCACTGCCCTGCCTGCCAGGCCAAGTGGCCACAAATGAAGGCCATTTTCCATGGGAAAAACGAAGTCCTTTCCCCAGGGTCTCAGTAATATGTTCAAGGTGGCGTTTGAGGCTCTAAGTACTTCCAGGGCCCTAGTTGCTGGCAGCTTTTCTTTTGGAAAAATCCAGCAACGATTGCATCATTCTAGCTAGGCTCCCACTTTCTGCCAGGGTGAGTGGCTGCCAAGGGAGGCCATTTGCCATGGGAAAAAGAAGTCCTTTCCCCAGGGTCTGGGTGTCAGATGAAAGGTGGCCTTTGGGGTTCTGAGGACTTGTAGGGTAGTACTTACTGGCTAGAGTAGAGGAAATGGATTCTATTTGAATATCTGTCCCACAGGTCCTGGTTGTCCTTGATGGGCTGCAGCTGTGAGCATTGAAGAGAACTGGGATAAAAGGGGGCGGCGTAGCCATTCAGGGAGAGCCTTGAAGGAGCCCTGAACTGGGAAAGAACAGCATGCAGAAGAAAGCGTCTGTGCTGTGAAGATCTGCAGCCATAAGAACACACCGAGGAGGTATGGACTTTAGCAATCTGAGAACAGCATGATGGGACTCTAGAGAAATAGAACAACAACAAGTGGCAGCTTTCGATTTGGAGCAATCCAGCAAAGCTTGCAAATTTCTTGCTGGGCACCACCCTCTTGGTCAGGGCGAGTGGCCAGAAATGGAGGCCATTTTCCATGGGGAAAACGAAGTCATTGGCCCAGGCTCTGGGTGTCAGATGACTGGTGGCATCTGGGGCTCTAAGGACTTGCAGGGTCCTAGTTGCTGGCAGCTTTCGTTCTGGAAGGATCCAGCAGAGTTTGTAGATTCCTGGCTTGGCACTGCCCTGCCTGCCAGGCCGAGTGGCCACAAATGAAGGCCATTTTCCATGGGAAAAACGAAGTCCTTTCCCCAGGGTCTCAGTAATATGTTCAAGGTGGCGTTTGAGGCTCTAAGTACTTCCAGGGCCCTAGTTGCTGCCAGCTTTTCTTTTGGAAAAATCCAGCAACGATTGCATCATTCTAGCTAGGCTCCCACTTTCTGCCAGGGTGAGTGGCTGCCAAGGGAGGCCATTTGCCATGGGAAAAAGAAGTCCTTTCCCCAGGGTCTGGGTGTCAGATGAAAGGTGGCCTTTGGGGTTCTGAGGACTTGTAGGGTAGTACTTACTGGCTAGAGTAGAGGAAATGGATTCTATTTGAATATCTGTCTAGAGGCTTTGCCCCACAGGTCCTGGTTGTCCTTGATGGGCTGCAGCTGTGAGCATTGAAGAGAACTGGGATAAAAGGGGGCGGCGTAGCCATTCAGGGAGAGCCTTGAAGGAGCCCTGAACTGGGAAAGAACAGCATGCAGAAGAAAGCGTCTGTGCTGTGAAGATCTGCAGCCATAAGAACACACCGAGGAGGTATGGCCTTTAGCAATCTGAGAACAGCATGATGGGACTCTAGAGAAATAGAACAACAACAAGTGGCAGCTTTCGATTTGGAGCAATCCAGCAAAGCTTGCAAATTTCTTGCTGGGCACCACCCTCTTGGTCAGGGCGAGTGGCCAGAAATGGAGGCCATTTTCCATGGGGAAAACGAAGTCATTGGCCCAGGCTCTGGGTGTCAGATGACAGGTGGCATCTGGGGCTCTAAGGACTTGCAGGGTCCTAGTTGCTGGCAGCTTTCGTTCTGGAAGGATCCAGCAGAGTTTGTAGATTCCTGGCTTGGCACTGCCCTGCCTGCCAGGCCAAGTGGCCAGAAATGAAGGCCATTTTCCATGGGAAAAACGAAGTCCTTTCCCCAGGGTCTCAGTAATATGTTCAAGGTGGCGTTTGAGGCTCTAAGTACTTCCAGGGCCCTAGTTGCTGGCAGCTTTTCTTTTGGAAAAATCCAGCAACGATTGCATCATTCTAGCTAGGCTCCCACTTTCTGCCAGGGTGAGTGGCTGCCAAGGGAGGCCATTTGCCATGGGAAAAAGAAGTCCTTTCCCCAGGGTCTGGGTGTCAGATGAAAGGTGGCCTTTGGGGTTCTGAGGACTTGTAGGGTAGTACTTACTGGCTAGAGTAGAGGAAATGGATTCTATTTGAATATCTGTCCCACAGGTCCTGGTTGTCCTTGATGGGCTGCAGCTGTGAGCATTGAAGAGAACTGGGATAAAAGGGGGCGGCGTAGCCATTCAGGGAGAGCCTTGAAGGAGCCCTGAACTGGGAAAGAACAGCATGCAGAAGAAAGCGTCTGTGCTGTGAAGATCTGCAGCCATAAGAACACACCGAGGAGGTATGGCCTTTAGCAATCTGAGAACAGCATGATGGGACTCTAGAGAAATAGAACAACAACAAGTGGCAGCTTTCGATTTGGAGCAATCCAGCAAAGCTTGCAAATTTCTTGCTGGGCACCACCCTCTTGGTCAGGGCGAGTGGCCAGAAATGGAGGCCATTTTCCATGGGGAAAACGAAGTCATTGGCCCAGGCTCTGGGTGTCAGATGACAGGTGGCATCTGGGGCTCTAAGGACTTGCAGGGTCCTAGTTGCTGGCAGCTTTCGTTCTGGAAGGATCCAGCAGAGTTTGTAGATTCCTGGCTTGGCACTGCCCTGCCTGCCAGGCCAAGTGGCCACAAATGAAGGCCATTTTCCATGGGAAAAACGAAGTCCTTTCCCCAGGGTCTCAGTAATATGTTCAAGGTGGCGTTTGAGGCTCTAAGTACTTCCAGGGCCCTAGTTGCTGCCAGCTTTTCTTTTGGAAAAATCCAGCAACGATTGCATCATTCTAGCTAGGCTCCCACTTTCTGCCAGGGTGAGTGGCTGCCAAGGGAGGCCATTTGCCATGGGAAAAAGAAGTCCTTTCCCCAGGGTCTGGGTGTCAGATGAAAGGTGGCCTTTGGGGTTCTGAGGACTTGTAGGGTAGTACTTACTGGCTAGAGTAGAGGAAATGGATTCTATTTGAATATCTGTCCCACAGGTCCTGGTTGTCCTTGATGGGCTGCAGCTGTGAGCATTGAAGAGAACTGGGATAAAAGGGGGCGGCGTAGCCATTCAGGGAGAGCCTTGAAGGAGCCCTGAACTGGGAAAGAACAGCATGCAGAAGAAAGCGTCTGTGCTGTGAAGATCTGCAGCCATAAGAACACACCGAGGAGGTATGGACTTTAGCAATCTGAGAACAGCATGATGGGACTCTAGAGAAATAGAACAACAACAAGTGGCAGCTTTCGATTTGGAGCAATCCAGCAAAGCTTGCAAATTTCTTGCTGGGCACCACCCTCTTGGTCAGGGCGAGTGGCCAGAAATGGAGGCCATTTTCCATGGGGAAAACGAAGTCATTGGCCCAGGCTCTGGGTGTCAGATGACTGGTGGCATCTGGGGCTCTAAGGACTTGCAGGGTCCTAGTTGCTGGCAGCTTTCGTTCTGGAAGGATCCAGCAGAGTTTGTAGATTCCTGGCTTGGCACTGCCCTGCCTGCCAGGCCAAGTGGCCAGAAATGAAGGCCATTTTCCATGGGAAAAACGAAGTCCTTTCCCCAGGGTCTCAGGAATATGTTCAAGGTGGCGTTTGAGGCTCTAAGTACTTCCAGGGCCCTAGTTGCTGCCAGCTTTTCTTTTGGAAAAATCCAGCAACGATTGCATCATTCTAGCTAGGCTCCCACTTTCTGCCAGGGTGAGTGGCTGCCAAGGGAGGCCATTTGCCATGGGAAAAAGAAGTCCTTTCCCCAGGGTCTGGGTGTCAGATGAAAGGTGGCCTTTGGGGTTCTGAGGACTTGTAGGGTAGTACTTACTGGCTAGAGTAGAGGAAATGGATTCTATTTGAATATCTGTCTAGAGGCTTTGCCCCACAGGTCCTGGTTGTCCTTGATGGGCTGCAGCTGTGAGCATTGAAGAGAACTGGGATAAAAGGGGGCGGCGTAGCCATTCAGGGAGAGCCTTGAAGGAGCCCTGAACTGGGAAAGAACAGCATGCAGAAGAAAGCGTCTGTGCTGTGAAGATCTGCAGCCATAAGAACACACCGAGGAGGTATGGCCTTTAGCAATCTGAGAACAGCATGATGGGACTCTAGAGAAATAGAACAACAACAAGTGGCAGCTTTCGATTTGGAGCAATCCAGCAAAGCTTGCAAATTTCTTGCTGGGCACCACCCTCTTGGTCAGGGCGAGTGGCCAGAAATGGAGGCCATTTTCCATGGGGAAAACGAAGTCATTGGCCCAGGCTCTGGGTGTCAGATGACAGGTGGCATCTGGGGCTCTAAGGACTTGCAGGGTCCTAGTTGCTGGCAGCTTTCGTTCTGGAAGGATCCAGCAGAGTTTGTAGATTCCTGGCTTGGCACTGCCCTGCCTGCCAGGCCAAGTGGCCACAAATGAAGGCCATTTTCCATGGGAAAAACGAAGTCCTTTCCCCAGGGTCTCAGGAATATGTTCAAGGTGGCGTTTGAGGCTCTAAGTACTTCCAGGGCCCTAGTTGCTGCCAGCTTTTCTTTTGGAAAAATCCAGCAACGATTGCATCATTCTAGCTAGGCTCCCACTTTCTGCCAGGGTGAGTGGCTGCCAAGGGAGGCCATTTGCCATGGAAAAAGAAGTCCTTTCCCCAGGGTCTGGGTGTCAGATGAAAGGTGGCCTTTGGGGTTCTGAGGACTTGTAGGGTAGTACTTACTGGCTAGAGTAGAGGAAATGGATTCTATTTGAATATCTGTCCCACAGGTCCTGGTTGTCCTTGATGGGCTGCAGCTGTGAGCATTGAAGAGAACTGGGATAAAAGGGGGCGGCGTAGCCATTCAGGGAGAGCCTTGAAGGAGCCCTGAACTGGAAAGAACAGCATGCAGAAGAAAGCGTCTGTGCTGTGAAGATCTGCAGCCATAAGAACACACCGAGGAGGTATGGACTTTAGCAATCTGAGAACAGCATGATGGGACTCTAGAGAAATAGAACAACAACAAGTGGCAGCTTTCGATTTGGAGCAATCCAGCAAAGCTTGCAAATTTCTTGCTGGCACCACCTCTTGGTCAGGGCGAGTGGCCAGAAATGGAGGCCATTTTCCATGGGGAAAACGAAGTCATTGGCCCAGGCTCTGGGTGTCAGATGACTGGTGGCATCTGGGGCTCTAAGGACTTGCAGGGTCCTAGTTGCTGGCAGCTTTCGTTCTGGAAGGATCCAGCAGAGTTTGTAGATTCCTGGCTTGGCACTGCCCTGCCTGCCAGGCCAAGTGGCCAGAAATGAAGGCCATTTTCCATGGGAAAAACGAAGTCCTTTCCCCAGGTCTCAGTAATATGTTCAAGGTGGCGTTTGAGCTCTAAGTACTTCCAGGGCCCTAGTTGCTGCCAGCTTTTCTTTTGGAAAAATCCAGCAACGATTGCATCATTCTAGCTAGGCTCCCACTTTCTGCCAGGGTGAGTGGCTGCCAAGGGAGGCCATTTGCCATGGAAAAAGAAGTCCTTTCCCCAGGGTCTGGGTGTCAGATGAAAGGTGGCCTTTGGGGTTCTGAGGACTTGTAGGGTAGTACTTACTGGCTAGAGTAGAGGAAATGGATTCTATTTGAATATCTGTCTAGAGGCTTGCCCACAGGTCCTGGTTGTCCTTGATGGGCTGCAGCTGTGAGCATTGAAGAGAACTGGGATAAAAGGGGGCGGCGTAGCCATTCAGGGAGAGCCTTGAAGGAGCCCTGAACTGGGAAAGAACAGCATGCAGAAGAAAGCGTCTGTGCTGTGAAGATCTGCAGCCATAAGAACACACCGAGGAGGTATGGCCTTTAGCAATCTGAGAACAGCATGATGGGACTCTAGAGAAATAGAACAACAACAAGTGGCAGCTTTCGATTTGGAGCATCCAGCAAAGCTTGCAAATTTCTTGCTGGGCACCACCCTCTTGGTCAGGGCGAGTGGCCAGAAATGGAGGCCATTTTCCATGGGGAAAACGAAGTCATTGGCCCAGGCTCTGGGTGTCAGATGACAGGTGGCATCTGGGGCTCTAAGGACTTGCAGGGTCCTAGTTGCTGGCAGCTTTCGTTCTGGAAGGATCCAGCAGAGTTTGTAGATTCCTGGCTTGGCACTGCCCTGCCTGCCAGGCCAAGTGGCCACAAATGAAGGCCATTTTCCATGGGAAAAACGAAGTCCTTTCCCCAGGGTCTCAGTAATATGTTCAAGGTGGCGTTTGAGGCTCTAAGTACTTCCAGGGCCCTAGTTGCTGCAGCTTTTCTTTTGGAAAAATCCAGCAACGATTGCATCATTCTAGCTAGGCTCCCACTTTCTGCCAGGGTGAGTGGCTGCCAAGGGAGGCCATTTGCCATGGGAAAAAGAAGTCCTTTCCCCAGGGTCTGGGTGTCAGATGAAAGGTGGCCTTTGGGGTTCTGAGGACTTGTAGGGTAGTACTTACTGGCTAGAGTAGAGGAAATGGATTCTATTTGAATATCTGTCCCACAGGTCCTGGTTGTCCTTGATGGGCTGCAGCTGTGAGCATTGAAGAGAACTGGGATAAAAGGGGGCGGCGTAGCCATTCAGGAGAGCCTTGAAGGAGCCCTGAACTGGGAAAGAACAGCATGCAGAAGAAAGCGTCTGTGCTGTGAAGATCTGCAGCCATAAGAACACACCGAGGAGGTATGGACTTTAGCAATCTGAGAACAGCATGATGGGACTCTAGAGAAATAGAACAACAACAAGTGGCAGCTTTCGATTTGGAGCAATCCAGCAAAGCTTGCAAATTTCTTGCTGGGCACCACCCTCTTGGTCAGGGCGAGTGGCCAGAAATGGAGGCCATTTTCCATGGGGAAAACGAAGTCATTGGCCCAGGCTCTGGG
>NW_027510100.1:0-39212 GCF_051311805.1 Agelaius phoeniceus | reverse complement strand
TATTTCTTGCTGGGCACCACCCTCTTGGTCAGGGCGAGTGGCCAGAAATGGAGGCCATTTTCCATGGGGAAAACGAAGTCATTGGCCCAGGCTCTGGGTGTCAGATGACTGGTGGCATCTGGGGCTCTAAGGACTTGCAGGGTCCTAGTTGCTGGCAGCTTTCGTTCTGGAAGGATCCAGCAGAGTTTGTAGATTCCTGGCTTGGCACTGCCCTGCCTGCCAGGCCAAGTGGCCACAAATGAAGGCCATTTCCCATGGGAAAAACGAAGTCCTTTCCCCAGGGTCTCAGGAATATGTTCAAGGTGGCGTTTGAGGCTCTAAGTACTTCCAGGGCCCTAGTTGCTGCCAGCTTTTCTTTTGGAAAAATCCAGCAACGATTGCATCATTCTAGCTAGGCTCCCACTTTCTGCCAGGGTGAGTGGCTGCCAAGGGAGGCCATTTGCCATGGGAAAAAGAAGTCCTTTCCCCAGGGTCTGGGTGTCAGATGAAAGGTGGCCTTTGGGGTTCTGAGGACTTGTAGGGTAGTACTTACTGGCTAGAGTAGAGGGAATATCTGTCTAGAGGCTTTGCCCCACAGGCCTGGTTGTCCTTGATGGGCTGCAGCTGTGAGCATTGAAGAGAACTGGGATAAAAGGGGGGCGGCGTAGCCATTCAGGGAGAGCCTTGAAGGAGCCCTGAACTGGGAAAGAACAGCATGCAGAAGAAAGCGTCTGTGCTGTGAAGATCTGCAGCCATAAGAACACACCGAGGAGGTATGGACTTTAGCAATCTGAGAACAGCATGATGGGACTCTAGAGAAATAGAACAACAACAAGTGGTAGCTTTAGATTTGGAGCAATCCAGCAAAGCTTGCAAATTTCTTGCTGGGCACCACCCTCTTGGTCAGGGTGAGAGGCCAGAAATGGAGGCCATTTTCCATGGGGAAAACGAAGTCATTGGCCCAGGCTCTGGGTGTCAGATGAAAGGTGGCGTCTGGGGCTCTAAGGACTTGCAGGGTCCTAGTTGCTGGCAGCTTTCGTTCTGGAAGGATCCAGCATAGTTTGTAGATTCCTGGCTTGGCACTGCCCTGCCTGCCAGGCCAAGTGGCCACAAATGAAGGCCATTTCCCATGGGAAAAACGAAGTCCTTTCCCCAGGGTCTCAGGAATATGTTCAAGGTGGCGTTTGAGGCTCTAAGTACTTCCAGGGCCCTAGTTGCTGGCAGCTTTTCTTTTGGAAAAATCCAGCAACGATTGCATCATTCTAGCTAGGCTCCCACTTTCTGCCAGGGTGAGTGGCTGCCAAGGGAGGCCATTTGCCATGGGAAAAAGAAGTCCTTTCCCCAGGGTCTGGGTGTCAGATGAAAGGTGGCCTTTGGGGTTCTGAGGACTTGTAGGGTAGTACTTACTGGCTAGAGTAGAGGAAATGGATTCTATTTGAATATCTGTCCCACAGGTCCTGGTTGTCCTTGATGGGCTGCAGCTGTGAGCATTGAAGAGAAACTGGGATAAAAGGGGGCGGCGTAGCCATTCAGGGAGAGCCTTGAAGGAGCCCTGAACTGGGAAAGAACAGCATGCAGAAGAAAGCGTCTGTGCTGTGAAGATCTGCAGCCATAAGAACACACCGAGGAGGTATGGACTTTAGCAATCTGAGAACAGCATGATGGGACTCTAGAGAAATAGAACAACAACAAGTGGCAGCTTTCGATTTGGAGCAATCCAGCAAAGCTTGCAAATTTCTTGCTGGGCACCACCCTCTTGGTCAGGGCGAGTGGCCAGAAATGGAGGGCCATTTTCCATGGGGGAAAACGAAGTCATTGGCCCAGGCTCTGGGTGTCAGATGACTGGTGGCATCTGGGGCTCTAAGGACTTGCAGGGTCCTAGTTGCTGGCAGCTTTCGTTCTGGAAGGATCCAGCAGAGTTTGTAGATTCCTGGCTTGGCACTGCCCTGCCTGCCAGGCCAAGTGGCCAGAAATGAAGGCCATTTTCCATGGGAAAAACGAAGTCCTTTCCCCAGGGTCTCAGGAATATGTTCAAGGTGGCGTTTGAGGCTCTAAGTACTTCCAGGGCCCTAGTTGCTGGCCAGCTTTTCTTTTGGAAAAAATCCAGCAACGATTGCATCATTCTAGCTAGGCTCCCACTTTCTGCCAGGGTGAGTGGCTGCCAAGGGAGGCCATTTGCCATGGGAAAAAGAAGTCCTTTCCCCAGGGTCTGGGTGTCAGATGAAAGGTGGCCTTTGGGGTTCTGAGGACTTGTAGGGTAGTACTTACTGGCTAGAGTAGAGGAAATGGATTCTATTTGAATATCTGTCTAGAGGCTTTGCCCCACAGGCCCTGGTTGTCCTTGATGGGCTGCAGCTGTGAGCATTGAAGAGAACTGGGATAAAAGGGGGCGGCGTAGCCATTCAGGGAGAGCCTTGAAGGAGCCCTGAACTGGGAAAGAACAGCATGCAGAAGAAAGCGTCTGTGCTGTGAAGATCTGCAGCCATAAGAACACACCGAGGAGGTATGGACTTTAGCAATCTGAGAACAGCATGATGGGACTCTAGAGAAATAGAACAACAACAAGTGGTAGCTTTAGATTTGGAGCAATCCAGCAAAGCTTGCAAATTTCTTGCTGGGCACCACCCTCTTGGTCAGGGTGAGTGGCCAGAAATGGAGGCCATTTTCCATGGGAAAACGAAGTCATTGGCCCAGGCTCTGGGTGTCAGATGAAAGGTGGCGTCTGGGGCTCTAAGGACTTGCAGGGTCCTAGTTGCTGGCAGCTTTCGTTCTGGAAGGATCCAGCAGAGTTTGTAGATTCCTGGCTTGGCACTGCCCTGCCTGCCAGGCCAAGTGCCACAGAAGGCCCAGGCCATTTCCCATGGGAAAAACGAAGTCCTTTCCCCAGGGTCTCAGGAATATGTTCAAGGTGGCGTTTGAGGCTCTAAGTACTTCCAGGGCCCTAGTTGCTGCCAGCTTTTCTTTTGGAAAAATCCAGCAACGATTGCATCATTCTAGCTAGGCTCCCACTTTCTGCCAGGGTGAGTGGCTGCCAAGGGAGGCCATTTGCCATGGGAAAAAGAAGTCCTTTCCCCAGGGTCTGGGTGTCAGATGAAAGGTGGCCTTTGGGGTTCTGAGGACTTGTAGGGTAGTACTTACTGGCTAGAGTAGAGGAAATGGATTCTATTTGAATATCTGTCCCACAGGTCCTGGTTGTCCTTGATGGGCTGCAGCTGTGAGCATTGAAGAGAACTGGGATAAAAGGGGGCGGCTTAGCCATTCAGGGAGAGCCTTGAAGGAGCCCTGAACTGGGAAAGAACAGCATGCAGAAGAAAGCGTCTGTGCTGTGAAGATCTGCAGCCATAAGAACACACCGAGGAGGTATGGACTTTAGCAATCTGAGAACAGCATGATGGGACTCTAGAGAAATAGAACAACAACAAGTGGCAGCTTTCGATTTGGAGCAATCCAGCAAAGCTTGCAAATTTCTTGCTGGGCACCCACCCTCTTGGTCAGGGCGAGTGGCCAGAAATGGAGGCCATTTTCCATGGGGAAAACGAAGTCATTGGCCCAGGCTCTGGGTGTCAGATGACTGGTGGCATCTGGGGCTCTAAGGACTTGCAGGGTCCTAGTTGCTGGCAGCTTTCGTTCTGGAAGGATCCAGCAGAGTTTGTAGATTCCTGGCTTGGCACTGCCCTGCCTGCCAGGCCAAGTGGCCAGAAATGAAGGCCATTTTCCATGGGAAAAACGAAGTCCTTTCCCCAGGGTCTCAGGAATATGTTCAAGGTGGCGTTTGAGGCTCTAAGTACTTCCAGGGCCCTAGTTGCTGCCAGCTTTTCTTTTGGAAAAATCCAGCAACGATTGCATCATTCTAGCTAGGCTCCCACTTTCTGCCAGGGTGAGTGGCTGCCAAGGGAGGCCATTTGCCATGGGAAAAAGAAGTCCTTTCCCCAGGGTCTGGGTGTCAGATGAAAGGTGGCCTTTGGGGTTCTGAGGACTTGTAGGGTAGTACTTACTGGCTAGAGTAGAGGAAATGGATTCTATTTGAATATCTGTCTAGAGGCTTTGCCCCACAGGTCCTGGTTGTCCTTGATGGGCTGCAGCTGTGAGCATTGAAGAGAACTGGGATAAAAGGGGGCGGCGTAGCCATTCAGGGAGAGCCTTGAAGGAGCCCTGAACTGGGAAAGAACAGCATGCAGAAGAAAGCGTCTGTGCTGTGAAGATCTGCAGCCATAAGAACACACCGAGGAGGTATGGACTTTAGCAATCTGAGAACAGCATTATGGGACTCTAGAGAAATAAAACAACAACAAGTGGCAGCTTTCGATTTGGAGCAATCCAGCAAAGCTTGCAAATTTCTTGCTGGGCACCACCCTCTTGGTCAGGGCGAGTGGCCAGAAATGGAGGCCATTTTCCATGGGGAAAACGAAGTCATTGGCCCAGGCTCTGGGTGTCAGATGACTGGTGGCATCTGGGGCTCTAAGGACTTGCAGGGTCCTAGTTGCTGGCAGCTTTCGTTCTGGAAGGATCCAGCAGAGTTTGTAGATTCCTGGCTTGGCACTGCCCTGCCTGCCAGGCCAAGTGGCCACAAATGAAGGCCATTTTCCATGGGAAAAACGAAGTCCTTTCCCCAGGGTCTCAGGAATATGTTCAAGGTGGCGTTTGAGGCTCTAAGTACTTCCAGGGCCCTAGTTGCTGCCAGCTTTTCTTTTGGAAAAATCCAGCAACGATTGCATCATTCTAGCTAGGCTCCCACTTTCTGCCAGGGTGAGTGGCTGCCAAGGGAGGCCATTTGCCATGGGAAAAAGAAGTCCTTTCCCCAGGGTCTGGGTGTCAGATGAAAGGTGGCCTTTGGGGTTCTGAGGACTTGTAGGGTAGTACTTACTGGCTAGAGTAGAGGAAATGGATTCTATTTGAATATCTGTCCCACAGGTCCTGGTTGTCCTTGATGGGCTGCAGCTGTGAGCATTGAAGAGAACTGGGATAAAAGGGGGCGGCGTAGCCATTCAGGGAGAGCCTTGAAGGAGCCCTGAACTGGGAAAGAACAGCATGCAGAAGAAAGCGTCTGTGCTGTGAAGATCTGCAGCCATAAGAACACACCGAGGAGGTATGGACTTTAGCAATCTGAGAACAGCATGATGGGACTCTAGAGAAATAGAACAACAACAAGTGGTAGCTTTAGATTTGGAGCAATCCAGCAAAGCTTGCAAATTTCTTGCTGGGCACCACCCTCTTGGTCAGGGCGAGTGGCCAGAAATGGAGGCCATTTTCCATGGGGAAAACGAAGTCATTGGCCCAGGCTCTGGGTGTCAGATGACTGGTGGCATCTGGGGCTCTAAGGACTTGCAGGGTCCTAGTTGCTGGCAGCTTTCGTTCTGGAAGGATCCAGCAGAGTTTGTAGATTCCTGGCTTGGCACTGCCCTGCCTGCCAGGCCAAGTGGCCACAAATGAAGGCCATTTCCCATGGGAAAAACGAAGTCCTTTCCCCAGGGTCTCAGGAATATGTTCAAGGTGGCGTTTGAGGCTCTAAGTACTTCCAGGGCCCTAGTTGCTGCCAGCTTTTCTTTTGGAAAAATCCAGCAACGATTGCATCATTCTAGCTAGGCTCCCACTTTCTGCCAGGGTGAGTGGCTGCCAAGGGAGGCCATTTGCCATGGGAAAAAGAAGTCCTTTCCCCAGGGTCTGGGTGTCAGATGAAAGGTGGCCTTTGGGGTTCTGAGGACTTGTAGGGTAGTACTTACTGGCTAGAGTAGAGGAAATGGATTCTATTTGAATATCTGTCTAGAGGCTTTGCCCCACAGGCCCTGGTTGTCCTTGATGGGCTGCAGCTGTGAGCATTGAAGAGAACTGGGATAAAAGGGGGCGGCGTAGCCATTCAGGGAGAGCCTTGAAGGAGCCCTGAACTGGGAAAGAACAGCATGCAGAAGAAAGCATCTGTGCTGTGAAGATCTGCAGCCATAAGAACACACCGAGGAGGTATGGACTTTAGCAATCTGAGAACAGCATTATGGGACTCTAGAGAAATAGAACAACAACAAGTGGCAGCTTTCGATTTGGAGCAATCCAGCAAAGCTTGCAAATTTCTTGCTGGGCACCACCCTCTTGGTCAGGGCGAGTGGCCAGAAATGGAGGCCATTTTCCATGGGGAAAACGAAGTCATTGGCCCAGGCTCTGGGTGTCAGATGACTGGTGGCATCTGGGGCTCTAAGGACTTGCAGGGTCCTAGTTGCTGGCAGCTTTCGTTCTGGAAGGATCCAGCAGAGTTTGTAGATTCCTGGCTTGGCACTGCCCTGCCTGCCAGGCCAAGTGGCCACAAATGAAGGCCATTTTCCATGGGAAAAAGAAGTCCTTTCCCCAGGGTCTCAGTAATATGTTCAAGGTGGCGTTTGAGGCTCTAAGTACTTCCAGGGCCCTAGTTGCTGCCAGCTTTTCTTTTGGAAAAATCCAGCAACGATTGCATCATTCTAGCTAGGCTCCCACTTTCTGCCAGGGTGAGTGGCTGCCAAGGGAGGCCATTTGCCATGGGAAAAAGAAGTCCTTTCCCCAGGGTCTGGGTGTCAGATGAAAGGTGGCCTTTGGGGTTCTGAGGACTTGTAGGGTAGTACTTACTGGCTAGAGTAGAGGAAATGGATTCTATTTGAATATCTGTCCCACAGGTCCTGGTTGTCCTTGATGGGCTGCAGCTGTGAGCATTGAAGAGAACTGGGATAAAAGGGGGCG
Organism: Agelaius phoeniceus; assembly: GCF_051311805.1. Lineage (NCBI taxonomy): Eukaryota > Metazoa > Chordata > Aves > Passeriformes > Icteridae > Agelaius > Agelaius phoeniceus. The sequence goes on along the minus strand of NW_027510100.1, from coordinate 32,534 downwards.
GCGTAGCCATTCAGGGAGAGCCTTGAAGGAGCCCTGAACTGGGAAAGAACAGCATGCAGAAGAAAGCGTCTGTGCTGTGAAGATCTGCAGCCATAAGAACACACCGAGGAGGTATGGACTTTAGCAATCTGAGAACAGCATGATGGGACTCTAGAGAAATAGAACAACAACAAGTGGTAGCTTTAGATTTGGAGCAATCCAGCAAAGCTTGCAAATTTCTTGCTGGGCACCACCCTCTTGGTCAGGGCGAGTGGCCAGAAATGGAGGCCATTTTCCATGGGGAAAACGAAGTCATTGGCCCAGGCTCTGGGTGTCAGATGACTGGTGGCATCTGGGGCTCTAAGGACTTGCAGGGTCCTAGTTGCTGGCAGCTTTCGTTCTGGAAGGATCCAGCAGAGTTTGTAGATTCCTGGCTTGGCACTGCCCTGCCTGCCAGGCAGAGTGGCCAGAAATGAAGGCCATTTTCCATGGGAAAAACGAAGTCCTTTCCCCAGGGTCTCAGGAATATGTTCAAGGTGGCGTTTGAGGCTCTAAGTACTTCCAGGGCCCTAGTTGCTGCCAGCTTTTCTTTTGGAAAAATCCAGCAACGATTGCATCATTCTAGCTAGGCTCCCACTTTCTGCCAGGGTGAGTGGCTGCCAAGGGAGGCCATTTGCCATGGGAAAAAGAAGTCCTTTCCCCAGGGTCTGGGTGTCAGATGAAAGGTGGCCTTTGGGGTTCTGAGGACTTGTAGGGTAGTACTTACTGGCTAGAGTAGAGGAAATGGATTCTATTTGAATATCTGTCCCACAGGTCCTGGTTGTCCTTGATGGGCTGCAGCTGTGAGCATTGAAGAGAACTGGGATAAAAGGGGGCGGCGTAGCCATTCAGGGAGAGCCTTGAAGGAGCCCTGAACTGGGAAAGAACAGCATGCAGAAGAAAGCGTCTGTGCTGTGAAGATCTGCAGCCATAAGAACACACCGAGGAGGTATGGACTTTAGCAATCTGAGAACAGCATGATGGGACTCTAGAGAAATAGAACAACAACAAGTGGCAGCTTTAGATTTGGAGCAATCCAGCAAAGCTTGCAAATTTCTTGCTGGGCACCACCCTCTTGGTCAGGGCGAGTGGCCAGAAATGGAGGCCATTTTCCATGGGGAAAACGAAGTCATTGGCCCAGGCTCTGGGTGTCAGATGACTGGTGGCATCTGGGGCTGTAAGGACTTGCAGGGTCCTAGTTGCTGGCAGCTTTCGTTCTGGAAGGATCCAGCAGAGTTTGTAGATTCCTGGCTTGGCACTGCCCTGCCTGCCAGGCCAAGTGGCCAGAAATGAAGGCCATTTTCCATGGGAAAAACGAAGTCCTTTCCCCAGGGTCTCAGGAATATGTTCAAGGTGGCGTTTGAGGCTCTAAGTACTTCCAGGGCCCTAGTTGCTGCCAGCTTTTCTTTTGGAAAAATCCAGCAACGATTGCATCATTCTAGCTAGGCTCCCACTTTCTGCCAGGGTGAGTGGCTGCCAAGGGAGGCCATTTGCCATGGGAAAAAGAAGTCCTTTCCCCAGGGTCTGGGTGTCAGATGAAAGGTGGCCTTTGGGGTTCTGAGGACTTGTAGGGTAGTACTTACTGGCTAGAGTAGAGGAAATGGATTCTATTTGAATATCTGTCTAGAGGCTTTGCCCCACAGGTCCTGGTTGTCCTTGATGGGCTGCAGCTGTGAGCATTGAAGAGAACTGGGATAAAAGGGGGCGGCGTAGCCATTCAGGGAGAGCCTTGAAGGAGCCCTGAACTGGGAAAGAACAGCATGCAGAAGAAAGCGTCTGTGCTGTGAAGATCTGCAGCCATAAGAACACACCGAGGAGGTATGGACTTTAGCAATCTGAGAACAGCATGATGGGACTCTAGAGAAATAGAACAACAACAAGTGGCAGCTTTCGATTTGGAGCAATCCAGCAAAGCTTGCAAATTTCTTGCTGGGCACCACCCTCTTGGTCAGGGCGAGTGGCCAGAAATGGAGGCCATTTTCCATGGGGAAAACGAAGTCATTGGCCCAGGCTCTGGGTGTCAGATGACTGGTGGCATCTGGGGCTGTAAGGACTTGCAGGGTCCTAGTTGCTGGCAGCTTTCGTTCTGGAAGGATCCAGCAGAGTTTGTAGATTCCTGGCTTGGCACTGCCCTGCCTGCCAGGCCAAGTGGCCAGAAATGAAGGCCATTTTCCATGGGAAAAACGAAGTCCTTTCCCCAGGGTCTCAGTAATATGTTCAAGGTGGCGTTTGAGGCTCTAAGTACTTCCAGGGCCCTAGTTGCTGCCAGCTTTTCTTTTGGAAAAATCCAGCAACGATTGCATCATTCTAGCTAGGCTCCCACTTTCTGCCAGGGTGAGTGGCTGCCAAGGGAGGCCATTTGCCATGGGAAAAAGAAGTCCTTTCCCCAGGGTCTGGGTGTCAGATGAAAGGTGGCCTTTGGGGTTCTGAGGACTTGTAGGGTAGTACTTACTGGCTAGAGTAGAGGAAATGGATTCTATTTGAATATCTGTCCCACAGGTCCTGGTTGTCCTTGATGGGCTGCAGCTGTGAGCATTGAAGAGAACTGGGATAAAAGGGGGCGGCGTAGCCATTCAGGGAGAGCCTTGAAGGAGCCCTGAACTGGGAAAGAACAGCATGCAGAAGAAAGCGTCTGTGCTGTGAAGATCTGCAGCCATAAGAACACACCGAGGAGGTATGGACTTTAGCAATCTGAGAACAGCATGATGGGACTCTAGAGAAATAGAACAACAACAAGTGGTAGCTTTAGATTTGGAGCAATCCAGCAAAGCTTGCAAATTTCTTGCTGGGCACCACCCTCTTGGTCAGGGCGAGTGGCCAGAAATGGAGGCCATTTTCCATGGGGAAAACGAAGTCATTGGCCCAGGCTCTGGGTGTCAGATGACTGGTGGCATCTGGGGCTGTAAGGACTTGCAGGGTCCTAGTTGCTGGCAGCTTTCGTTCTGGAAGGATCCAGCAGAGTTTGTAGATTCCTGGCTTGGCACTGCCCTGCCTGCCAGGCCAAGTGGCCACAAATGAAGGCCATTTCCCATGGGAAAAACGAAGTCCTTTCCCCAGGGTCTCAGGAATATGTTCAAGGTGGCGTTTGAGGCTCTAAGTACTTCCAGGGCCCTAGTTGCTGCCAGCTTTTCTTTTGGAAAAATCCAGCAACGATTGCATCATTCTAGCTAGGCTCCCACTTTCTGCCAGGGTGAGTGGCTGCCAAGGGAGGCCATTTGCCATGGGAAAAAGAAGTCCTTTCCCCAGGGTCTGGGTGTCAGATGAAAGGTGGCCTTTGGGGTTCTGAGGACTTGTAGGGTAGTACTTACTGGCTAGAGTAGAGGAAATGGATTCTATTTGAATATCTGTCTAGAGGCTTTGCCCCACAGGCCCTGGTTGTCCTTGATGGGCTGCAGCTGTGAGCATTGAAGAGAACTGGGATAAAAGGGGGCGGCGTAGCCATTCAGGGAGAGCCTTGAAGGAGCCCTGAACTGGGAAAGAACAGCATGCAGAAGAAAGCGTCTGTGCTGTGAAGATCTGCAGCCATAAGAACACACCGAGGAGGTATGGACTTTAGCAATCTGAGAACAGCATGATGGGACTCTAGAGAAATAGAACAACAACAAGTGGCAGCTTTCGATTTGGAGCAATCCAGCAAAGCTTGCAAATTTCTTGCTGGGCACCACCCTCTTGGTCAGGGCGAGTGGCCAGAAATGGAGGCCATTTTCCATGGGGAAAACGAAGTCATTGGCCCAGGCTCTGGGTGTCAGATGACTGGTGGCATCTGGGGCTCTAAGGACTTGCAGGGTCCTAGTTGCTGGCAGCTTTCGTTCTGGAAGGATCCAGCAGAGTTTGTAGATTCCTGGCTTGGCACTGCCCTGCCTGCCAGGCCAAGTGGCCACAAATGAAGGCCATTTTCCATGGGAAAAAGAAGTCCTTTCCCCAGGGTCTCAGTAATATGTTCAAGGTGGCGTTTGAGGCTCTAAGTACTTCCAGGGCCCTAGTTGCTGCCAGCTTTTCTTTTGGAAAAATCCAGCAACGATTGCATCATTCTAGCTAGGCTCCCACTTTCTGCCAGGGTGAGTGGCTGCCAAGGGAGGCCATTTGCCATGGGAAAAAGAAGTCCTTTCCCCAGGGTCTGGGTGTCAGATGAAAGGTGGCCTTTGGGGTTCTGAGGACTTGTAGGGTAGTACTTACTGGCTAGAGTAGAGGAAATGGATTCTATTTGAATATCTGTCCCACAGGTCCTGGTTGTCCTTGATGGGCTGCAGCTGTGAGCATTGAAGAGAACTGGGATAAAAGGGGGCGGCGTAGCCATTCAGGGAGAGCCTTGAAGGAGCCCTGAACTGGGAAAGAACAGCATGCAGAAGAAAGCGTCTGTGCTGTGAAGATCTGCAGCCATAAGAACACACCGAGGAGGTATGGACTTTAGCAATCTGAGAACAGCATGATGGGACTCTAGAGAAATAGAACAACAACAAGTGGTAGCTTTCGATTTGGAGCAATCCAGCAAAGCTTGCAAATTTCTTGCTGGGCACCACCCTCTTGGTCAGGGCGAGTGGCCAGAAATGGAGGCCATTTTCCATGGGGAAAACGAAGTCATTGGCCCAGGCTCTGGGTGTCAGATGACTGGTGGCATCTGGGGCTCTAAGGACTTGCAGGGTCCTAGTTGCTGGCAGCTTTCGTTCTGGAAGGATCCAGCAGAGTTTGTAGATTCCTGGCTTGGCACTGCCCTGCCTGCCAGGCCAAGTGGCCACAAATGAAGGCCATTTTCCATGGGAAAAACGAAGTCCTTTCCCCAGGGTCTCAGGAATATGTTCAAGGTGGCGTTTGAGGCTCTAAGTACTTCCAGGGCCCTAGTTGCTGCCAGCTTTTCTTTTGGAAAAATCCAGCAACGATTGCATCATTCTAGCTAGGCTCCCACTTTCTGCCAGGGTGAGTGGCTGCCAAGGGAGGCCATTTGCCATGGGAAAAAGAAGTCCTTTCCCCAGGGTCTGGGTGTCAGATGAAAGGTGGCCTTTGGGGTTCTGAGGACTTGTAGGGTAGTACTTACTGGCTAGAGTAGAGGAAATGGATTCTATTTGAATATCTGTCCCACAGGTCCTGGTTGTCCTTGATGGGCTGCAGCTGTGAGCATTGAAGAGAACTGGGATAAAAGGGGGCGGCGTAGCCATTCAGGGAGAGCCTTGAAGGAGCCCTGAACTGGGAAAGAACAGCATGCAGAAGAAAGCGTCTGTGCTGTGAAGATCTGCAGCCATAAGAACACACCGAGGAGGTATGGACTTTAGCAATCTGAGAACAGCATGATGGGACTCTAGAGAAATAGAACAACAACAAGTGGCAGCTTTCGATTTGGAGCAATCCAGCAAAGCTTGCAAATTTCTTGCTGGGCACCACCCTCTTGGTCAGGGCGAGTGGCCAGAAATGGAGGCCATTTTCCATGGGGAAAACGAAGTCATTGGCCCAGGCTCTGGGTGTCAGATGACTGGTGGCATCTGGGGCTGTAAGGACTTGCAGGGTCCTAGTTGCTGGCAGCTTTCGTTCTGGAAGGATCCAGCACAGTTTGTAGATTCCTGGCTTGGCACTGCCCTGCCTGCCAGGCCAAGTGGCCAGAAATGAAGGCCATTTTCCATGGGAAAAACGAAGTCCTTTCCCCAGGGTCTCAGTAATATGTTCAAGGTGGCGTTTGAGGCTCTAAGTACTTCCAGGGCCCTAGTTGCTGCCAGCTTTTCTTTTGGAAAAATCCAGCAACGATTGCATCATTCTAGCTAGGCTCCCACTTTCTGCCAGGGTGAGTGGCTGCCAAGGGAGGCCATTTGCCATGGGAAAAAGAAGTCCTTTCCCCAGGGTCTGGGTGTCAGATGAAAGGTGGCCTTTGGGGTTCTGAGGACTTGTAGGGTAGTACTTACTGGCTAGAGTAGAGGAAATGGATTCTATTTGAATATCTGTCCCACAGGTCCTGGTTGTCCTTGATGGGCTGCAGCTGTGAGCATTGAAGAGAACTGGGATAAAAGGGGGCGGCGTAGCCATTCAGGGAGAGCCTTGAAGGAGCCCTGAACTGGGAAAGAACAGCATGCAGAAGAAAGCGTCTGTGCTGTGAAGATCTGCAGCCATAAGAACACACCGAGGAGGTATGGACTTTAGCAATCTGAGAACAGCATGATGGGACTCTAGAGAAATAGAACAACAACAAGTGGTAGCTTTAGATTTGGAGCAATCCAGCAAAGCTTGCAAATTTCTTGCTGGGCACCACCCTCTTGGTCAGGGCGAGTGGCCAGAAATGGAGGCCATTTTCCATGGGGAAAACGAAGTCATTGGCCCAGGCTCTGGGTGTCAGATGACTGGTGGCATCTGGGGCTGTAAGGACTTGCAGGGTCCTAGTTGCTGGCAGCTTTCGTTCTGGAAGGATCCAGCAGAGTTTGTAGATTCCTGGCTTGGCACTGCCCTGCCTGCCAGGCCAAGTGGCCACAAATGAAGGCCATTTCCCATGGGAAAAACGAAGTCCTTTCCCCAGGGTCTCAGGAATATGTTCAAGGTGGCGTTTGAGGCTCTAAGTACTTCCAGGGCCCTAGTTGCTGCCAGCTTTTCTTTTGGAAAAATCCAGCAACGATTGCATCATTCTAGCTAGGCTCCCACTTTCTGCCAGGGTGAGTGGCTGCCAAGGGAGGCCATTTGCCATGGGAAAAAGAAGTCCTTTCCCCAGGGTCTGGGTGTCAGATGAAAGGTGGCCTTTGGGGTTCTGAGGACTTGTAGGGTAGTACTTACTGGCTAGAGTAGAGGAAATGGATTCTATTTGAATATCTGTCTAGAGGCTTTGCCCCACAGGCCCTGGTTGTCCTTGATGGGCTGCAGCTGTGAGCATTGAAGAGAACTGGGATAAAAGGGGGCGGCGTAGCCATTCAGGGAGAGCCTTGAAGGAGCCCTGAACTGGGAAAGAACAGCATGCAGAAGAAAGCGTCTGTGCTGTGAAGATCTGCAGCCATAAGAACACACCGAGGAGGTATGGACTTTAGCAATCTGAGAACAGCATTATGGGACTCTAGAGAAATAGAACAACAACAAGTGGCAGCTTTCGATTTGGAGCAATCCAGCAAAGCTTGCAAATTTCTTGCTGGGCACCACCCTCTTGGTCAGGGCGAGTGGCCAGAAATGGAGGCCATTTTCCATGGGGAAAACGAAGTCATTGGCCCAGGCTCTGGGTGTCAGATGACTGGTGGCATCTGGGGCTCTAAGGACTTGCAGGGTCCTAGTTGCTGGCAGCTTTCGTTCTGGAAGGATCCAGCAGAGTTTGTAGATTCCTGGCTTGGCACTGCCCTGCCTGCCAGGCCAAGTGGCCACAAATGAAGGCCATTTTCCATGGGAAAAAGAAGTCCTTTCCCCAGGGTCTCAGTAATATGTTCAAGGTGGCGTTTGAGGCTCTAAGTACTTCCAGGGCCCTAGTTGCTGCCAGCTTTTCTTTTGGAAAAATCCAGCAACGATTGCATCATTCTAGCTAGGCTCCCACTTTCTGCCAGGGTGAGTGGCTGCCAAGGGAGGCCATTTGCCATGGGAAAAAGAAGTCCTTTCCCCAGGGTCTGGGTGTCAGATGAAAGGTGGCCTTTGGGGTTCTGAGGACTTGTAGGGTAGTACTTACTGGCTAGAGTAGAGGAAATGGATTCTATTTGAATATCTGTCCCACAGGTCCTGGTTGTCCTTGATGGGCTGCAGCTGTGAGCATTGAAGAGAACTGGGATAAAAGGGGGCGGCGTAGCCATTCAGGGAGAGCCTTGAAGGAGCCCTGAACTGGGAAAGAACAGCATGCAGAAGAAAGCGTCTGTGCTGTGAAGATCTGCAGCCATAAGAACACACCGAGGAGGTATGGACTTTAGCAATCTGAGAACAGCATGATGGGACTCTAGAGAAATAGAACAACAACAAGTGGTAGCTTTAGATTTGGAGCAATCCAGCAAAGCTTGCAAATTTCTTGCTGGGCACCACCCTCTTGGTCAGGGCGAGTGGCCAGAAATGGAGGCCATTTTCCATGGGGAAAACGAAGTCATTGGCCCAGGCTCTGGGTGTCAGATGACTGGTGGCATCTGGGGCTCTAAGGACTTGCAGGGTCCTAGTTGCTGGCAGCTTTCGTTCTGGAAGGATCCAGCAGAGTTTGTAGATTCCTGGCTTGGCACTGCCCTGCCTGCCAGGCAGAGTGGCCAGAAATGAAGGCCATTTTCCATGGGAAAAACGAAGTCCTTTCCCCAGGGTCTCAGGAATATGTTCAAGGTGGCGTTTGAGGCTCTAAGTACTTCCAGGGCCCTAGTTGCTGCCAGCTTTTCTTTTGGAAAAATCCAGCAACGATTGCATCATTCTAGCTAGGCTCCCACTTTCTGCCAGGGTGAGTGGCTGCCAAGGGAGGCCATTTGCCATGGGAAAAAGAAGTCCTTTCCCCAGGGTCTGGGTGTCAGATGAAAGGTGGCCTTTGGGGTTCTGAGGACTTGTAGGGTAGTACTTACTGGCTAGAGTAGAGGAAATGGATTCTATTTGAATATCTGTCCCACAGGTCCTGGTTGTCCTTGATGGGCTGCAGCTGTGAGCATTGAAGAGAACTGGGATAAAAGGGGGCGGCGTAGCCATTCAGGGAGAGCCTTGAAGGAGCCCTGAACTGGGAAAGAACAGCATGCAGAAGAAAGCGTCTGTGCTGTGAAGATCTGCAGCCATAAGAACACACCGAGGAGGTATGGACTTTAGCAATCTGAGAACAGCATGATGGGACTCTAGAGAAATAGAACAACAACAAGTGGCAGCTTTAGATTTGGAGCAATCCAGCAAAGCTTGCAAATTTCTTGCTGGGCACCACCCTCTTGGTCAGGGCGAGTGGCCAGAAATGGAGGCCATTTTCCATGGGGAAAACGAAGTCATTGGCCCAGGCTCTGGGTGTCAGATGACTGGTGGCATCTGGGGCTGTAAGGACTTGCAGGGTCCTAGTTGCTGGCAGCTTTCGTTCTGGAAGGATCCAGCAGAGTTTGTAGATTCCTGGCTTGGCACTGCCCTGCCTGCCAGGCCAAGTGGCCAGAAATGAAGGCCATTTTCCATGGGAAAAACGAAGTCCTTTCCCCAGGGTCTCAGGAATATGTTCAAGGTGGCGTTTGAGGCTCTAAGTACTTCCAGGGCCCTAGTTGCTGCCAGCTTTTCTTTTGGAAAAATCCAGCAACGATTGCATCATTCTAGCTAGGCTCCCACTTTCTGCCAGGGTGAGTGGCTGCCAAGGGAGGCCATTTGCCATGGGAAAAAGAAGTCCTTTCCCCAGGGTCTGGGTGTCAGATGAAAGGTGGCCTTTGGGGTTCTGAGGACTTGTAGGGTAGTACTTACTGGCTAGAGTAGAGGAAATGGATTCTATTTGAATATCTGTCTAGAGGCTTTGCCCCACAGGTCCTGGTTGTCCTTGATGGGCTGCAGCTGTGAGCATTGAAGAGAACTGGGATAAAAGGGGGCGGCGTAGCCATTCAGGGAGAGCCTTGAAGGAGCCCTGAACTGGGAAAGAACAGCATGCAGAAGAAAGCGTCTGTGCTGTGAAGATCTGCAGCCATAAGAACACACCGAGGAGGTATGGACTTTAGCAATCTGAGAACAGCATGATGGGACTCTAGAGAAATAGAACAACAACAAGTGGTAGCTTTAGATTTGGAGCAATCCAGCAAAGCTTGCAAATTTCTTGCTGGGCACCACCCTCTTGGTCAGGGCGAGTGGCCAGAAATGGAGGCCATTTTCCATGGGGAAAACGAAGTCATTGGCCCAGGCTCTGGGTGTCAGATGACTGGTGGCATCTGGGGCTGTAAGGACTTGCAGGGTCCTAGTTGCTGGCAGCTTTCGTTCTGGAAGGATCCAGCAGAGTTTGTAGATTCCTGGCTTGGCACTGCCCTGCCTGCCAGGCCAAGTGGCCACAAATGAAGGCCATTTCCCATGGGAAAAACGAAGTCCTTTCCCCAGGGTCTCAGGAATATGTTCAAGGTGGCGTTTGAGGCTCTAAGTACTTCCAGGGCCCTAGTTGCTGCCAGCTTTTCTTTTGGAAAAATCCAGCAACGATTGCATCATTCTAGCTAGGCTCCCACTTTCTGCCAGGGTGAGTGGCTGCCAAGGGAGGCCATTTGCCATGGGAAAAAGAAGTCCTTTCCCCAGGGTCTGGGTGTCAGATGAAAGGTGGCCTTTGGGGTTCTGAGGACTTGTAGGGTAGTACTTACTGGCTAGAGTAGAGGAAATGGATTCTATTTGAATATCTGTCTAGAGGCTTTGCCCCACAGGCCCTGGTTGTCCTTGATGGGCTGCAGCTGTGAGCATTGAAGAGAACTGGGATAAAAGGGGGCGGCGTAGCCATTCAGGGAGAGCCTTGAAGGAGCCCTGAACTGGGAAAGAACAGCATGCAGAAGAAAGCGTCTGTGCTGTGAAGATCTGCAGCCATAAGAACACACCGAGGAGGTATGGACTTTAGCAATCTGAGAACAGCATTATGGGACTCTAGAGAAATAGAACAACAACAAGTGGCAGCTTTCGATTTGGAGCAATCCAGCAAAGCTTGCAAATTTCTTGCTGGGCACCACCCTCTTGGTCAGGGCGAGTGGCCAGAAATGGAGGCCATTTTCCATGGGGAAAACGAAGTCATTGGCCCAGGCTCTGGGTGTCAGATGACTGGTGGCATCTGGGGCTCTAAGGACTTGCAGGGTCCTAGTTGCTGGCAGCTTTCGTTCTGGAAGGATCCAGCAGAGTTTGTAGATTCCTGGCTTGGCACTGCCCTGCCTGCCAGGCCAAGTGGCCACAAATGAAGGCCATTTTCCATGGGAAAAAGAAGTCCTTTCCCCAGGGTCTCAGTAATATGTTCAAGGTGGCGTTTGAGGCTCTAAGTACTTCCAGGGCCCTAGTTGCTGCCAGCTTTTCTTTTGGAAAAATCCAGCAACGATTGCATCATTCTAGCTAGGCTCCCACTTTCTGCCAGGGTGAGTGGCTGCCAAGGGAGGCCATTTGCCATGGGAAAAAGAAGTCCTTTCCCCAGGGTCTGGGTGTCAGATGAAAGGTGGCCTTTGGGGTTCTGAGGACTTGTAGGGTAGTACTTACTGGCTAGAGTAGAGGAAATGGATTCTATTTGAATATCTGTCCCACAGGTCCTGGTTGTCCTTGATGGGCTGCAGCTGTGAGCATTGAAGAGAACTGGGATAAAAGGGGGCGGCGTAGCCATTCAGGGAGAGCCTTGAAGGAGCCCTGAACTGGGAAAGAACAGCATGCAGAAGAAAGCGTCTGTGCTGTGAAGATCTGCAGCCATAAGAACACACCGAGGAGGTATGGACTTTAGCAATCTGAGAACAGCATGATGGGACTCTAGAGAAATAGAACAACAACAAGTGGTAGCTTTAGATTTGGAGCAATCCAGCAAAGCTTGCAAATTTCTTGCTGGGCACCACCCTCTTGGTCAGGGCGAGTGGCCAGAAATGGAGGCCATTTTCCATGGGGAAAACGAAGTCATTGGCCCAGGCTCTGGGTGTCAGATGACTGGTGGCATCTGGGGCTCTAAGGACTTGCAGGGTCCTAGTTGCTGGCAGCTTTCGTTCTGGAAGGATCCAGCAGAGTTTGTAGATTCCTGGCTTGGCACTGCCCTGCCTGCCAGGCAGAGTGGCCAGAAATGAAGGCCATTTTCCATGGGAAAAACGAAGTCCTTTCCCCAGGGTCTCAGGAATATGTTCAAGGTGGCGTTTGAGGCTCTAAGTACTTCCAGGGCCCTAGTTGCTGCCAGCTTTTCTTTTGGAAAAATCCAGCAACGATTGCATCATTCTAGCTAGGCTCCCACTTTCTGCCAGGGTGAGTGGCTGCCAAGGGAGGCCATTTGCCATGGGAAAAAGAAGTCCTTTCCCCAGGGTCTGGGTGTCAGATGAAAGGTGGCCTTTGGGGTTCTGAGGACTTGTAGGGTAGTACTTACTGGCTAGAGTAGAGGAAATGGATTCTATTTGAATATCTGTCCCACAGGTCCTGGTTGTCCTTGATGGGCTGCAGCTGTGAGCATTGAAGAGAACTGGGATAAAAGGGGGCGGCGTAGCCATTCAGGGAGAGCCTTGAAGGAGCCCTGAACTGGGAAAGAACAGCATGCAGAAGAAAGCGTCTGTGCTGTGAAGATCTGCAGCCATAAGAACACACCGAGGAGGTATGGACTTTAGCAATCTGAGAACAGCATGATGGGACTCTAGAGAAATAGAACAACAACAAGTGGCAGCTTTAGATTTGGAGCAATCCAGCAAAGCTTGCAAATTTCTTGCTGGGCACCACCCTCTTGGTCAGGGCGAGTGGCCAGAAATGGAGGCCATTTTCCATGGGGAAAACGAAGTCATTGGCCCAGGCTCTGGGTGTCAGATGACTGGTGGCATCTGGGGCTGTAAGGACTTGCAGGGTCCTAGTTGCTGGCAGCTTTCGTTCTGGAAGGATCCAGCAGAGTTTGTAGATTCCTGGCTTGGCACTGCCCTGCCTGCCAGGCCAAGTGGCCAGAAATGAAGGCCATTTTCCATGGGAAAAACGAAGTCCTTTCCCCAGGGTCTCAGGAATATGTTCAAGGTGGCGTTTGAGGCTCTAAGTACTTCCAGGGCCCTAGTTGCTGCCAGCTTTTCTTTTGGAAAAATCCAGCAACGATTGCATCATTCTAGCTAGGCTCCCACTTTCTGCCAGGGTGAGTGGCTGCCAAGGGAGGCCATTTGCCATGGGAAAAAGAAGTCCTTTCCCCAGGGTCTGGGTGTCAGATGAAAGGTGGCCTTTGGGGTTCTGAGGACTTGTAGGGTAGTACTTACTGGCTAGAGTAGAGGAAATGGATTCTATTTGAATATCTGTCTAGAGGCTTTGCCCCACAGGTCCTGGTTGTCCTTGATGGGCTGCAGCTGTGAGCATTGAAGAGAACTGGGATAAAAGGGGGCGGCGTAGCCATTCAGGGAGAGCCTTGAAGGAGCCCTGAACTGGGAAAGAACAGCATGCAGAAGAAAGCGTCTGTGCTGTGAAGATCTGCAGCCATAAGAACACACCGAGGAGGTATGGACTTTAGCAATCTGAGAACAGCATGATGGGACTCTAGAGAAATAGAACAACAACAAGTGGCAGCTTTCGATTTGGAGCAATCCAGCAAAGCTTGCAAATTTCTTGCTGGGCACCACCCTCTTGGTCAGGGCGAGTGGCCAGAAATGGAGGCCATTTTCCATGGGGAAAACGAAGTCATTGGCCCAGGCTCTGGGTGTCAGATGACTGGTGGCATCTGGGGCTGTAAGGACTTGCAGGGTCCTAGTTGCTGGCAGCTTTCGTTCTGGAAGGATCCAGCACAGTTTGTAGATTCCTGGCTTGGCACTGCCCTGCCTGCCAGGCCAAGTGGCCACAAATGAAGGCCATTTTCCATGGGAAAAACGAAGTCCTTTCCCCAGGGTCTCAGTAATATGTTCAAGGTGGCGTTTGAGGCTCTAAGTACTTCCAGGGCCCTAGTTGCTGCCAGCTTTTCTTTTGGAAAAATCCAGCAACGATTGCATCATTCTAGCTAGGCTCCCACTTTCTGCCAGGGTGAGTGGCTGCCAAGGGAGGCCATTTGCCATGGGAAAAAGAAGTCCTTTCCCCAGGGTCTGGGTGTCAGATGAAAGGTGGCCTTTGGGGTTCTGAGGACTTGTAGGGTAGTACTTACTGGCTAGAGTAGAGGAAATGGATTCTATTTGAATATCTGTCCCACAGGTCCTGGTTGTCCTTGATGGGCTGCAGCTGTGAGCATTGAAGAGAACTGGGATAAAAGGGGGCGGCGTAGCCATTCAGGGAGAGCCTTGAAGGAGCCCTGAACTGGGAAAGAACAGCATGCAGAAGAAAGCGTCTGTGCTGTGAAGATCTGCAGCCATAAGAACACACCGAGGAGGTATGGACTTTAGCAATCTGAGAACAGCATGATGGGACTCTAGAGAAGTAGAACAACAACAAGTGGTAGCTTTAGATTTGGAGCAATCCAGCAAAGCTTGCAAATTTCTTGCTGGGCACCACCCTCTTGGTCAGGGCGAGTGGCCAGAAATGGAGGCCATTTTCCATGGGGAAAACGAAGTCATTGGCCCAGGCTCTGGGTGTCAGATGACTGGTGGCATCTGGGGCTCTAAGGACTTGCAGGGTCCTAGTTGCTGGCAGCTTTCGTTCTGGAAGGATCCAGCACAGTTTGTAGATTCCTGGCTTGGCACTGCCCTGCCTGCCAGGCAGAGTGGCCAGAAATGAAGGCCATTTTCCATGGGAAAAACGAAGTCCTTTCCCCAGGGTCTCAGGAATATGTTCAAGGTGGCGTTTGAGGCTCTAAGTACTTCCAGGGCCCTAGTTGCTGCCAGCTTTTCTTTTGGAAAAATCCAGCAACGATTGCATCATTCTAGCTAGGCTCCCACTTTCTGCCAGGGTGAGTGGCTGCCAAGGGAGGCCATTTGCCATGGGAAAAAGAAGTCCTTTCCCCAGGGTCTGGGTGTCAGATGAAAGGTGGCCTTTGGGGTTCTGAGGACTTGTAGGGTAGTACTTACTGGCTAGAGTAGAGGAAATGGATTCTATTTGAATATCTGTCCCACAGGTCCTGGTTGTCCTTGATGGGCTGCAGCTGTGAGCATTGAAGAGAACTGGGATAAAAGGGGGCGGCGTAGCCATTCAGGGAGAGCCTTGAAGGAGCCCTGAACTGGGAAAGAACAGCATGCAGAAGAAAGCGTCTGTGCTGTGAAGATCTGCAGCCATAAGAACACACCGAGGAGGTATGGACTTTAGCAATCTGAGAACAGCATGATGGGACTCTAGAGAAATAGAACAACAACAAGTGGCAGCTTTCGATTTGGAGCAATCCAGCAAAGCTTGCAAATTTCTTGCTGGGCACCACCCTCTTGGTCAGGGCGAGTGGCCAGAAATGGAGGCCATTTTCCATGGGGAAAACGAAGTCATTGGCCCAGGCTCTGGGTGTCAGATGACAGGTTGCATCTGGGGCTCTAAGGACTTGCAGGGTCCTAGTTGCTGGCAGCTTTCGTTCTGGAAGGATCCAGCAGAGTTTGTAGATTCCTGGCTTGGCACTGCCCTGCCTGCCAGGCCAAGTGGCCACAAATGAAGGCCATTTTCCATGGGAAAAACGAAGTCCTTTCCCCAGGGTCTCAGTAATATGTTCAAGGTGGCGTTTGAGGCTCTAAGTACTTCCAGGGCCCTAGTTGCTGGCAGCTTTTCTTTTGGAAAAATCCAGCAACGATTGCATCATTCTAGCTAGGCTCCCACTTTCTGCCAGGGTGAGTGGCTGCCAAGGGAGGCCATTTGCCATGGGAAAAAGAAGTCCTTTCCCCAGGGTCTGGGTGTCAGATGAAAGGTGGCCTTTGGGGTTCTGAGGACTTGTAGGGTAGTACTTACTGGCTAGAGTAGAGGAAATGGATTCTATTTGAATATCTGTCCCACAGGTCCTGGTTGTCCTTGATGGGCTGCAGCTGTGAGCATTGAAGAGAACTGGGATAAAAGGGGGCGGCGTAGCCATTCAGGGAGAGCCTTGAAGGAGCCCTGAACTGGGAAAGAACAGCATGCAGAAGAAAGCGTCTGTGCTGTGAAGATCTGCAGCCATAAGAACACACCGAGGAGGTATGGACTTTAGCAATCTGAGAACAGCATGATGGGACTCTAGAGAAATAGAACAACAACAAGTGGTAGCTTTAGATTTGGAGCAATCCAGCAAAGCTTGCAAATTTCTTGCTGGGCACCACCCTCTTGGTCAGGGCGAGTGGCCAGAAATGGAGGCCATTTTCCATGGGGAAAACGAAGTCATTGGCCCAGGCTCTGGGTGTCAGATGACTGGTGGCATCTGGGGCTCTAAGGACTTGCAGGGTCCTAGTTGCTGGCAGCTTTCGTTCTGGAAGGATCCAGCAGAGTTTGTAGATTCCTGGCTTGGCACTGCCCTGCCTGCCAGGCCAAGTGGCCACAAATGAAGGCCATTTCCCATGGGAAAAACGAAGTCCTTTCCCCAGGGTCTCAGGAATATGTTCAAGGTGGCGTTTGAGGCTCTAAGTACTTCCAGGGCCCTAGTTGCTGCCAGCTTTTCTTTTGGAAAAATCCAGCAACGATTGCATCATTCTAGCTAGGCTCCCACTTTCTGCCAGGGTGAGTGGCTGCCAAGGGAGGCCATTTGCCATGGGAAAAAGAAGTCCTTTCCCCAGGGTCTGGGTGTCAGATGAAAGGTGGCCTTTGGGGTTCTGAGGACTTGTAGGGTAGTACTTACTGGCTAGAGTAGAGGAAATGGATTCTATTTGAATATCTGTCTAGAGGCTTTGCCCCACAGGCCCTGGTTGTCCTTGATGGGCTGCAGCTGTGAGCATTGAAGAGAACTGGGATAAAAGGGGGCGGCGTAGCCATTCAGGGAGAGCCTTGAAGGAGCCCTGAACTGGGAAAGAACAGCATGCAGAAGAAAGCGTCTGTGCTGTGAAGATCTGCAGCCATAAGAACACACCGAGGAGGTATGGACTTTAGCAATCTGAGAACAGCATGATGGGACTCTAGAGAAATAGAACAACAACAAGTGGCAGCTTTCGATTTGGAGCAATCCAGCAAAGCTTGCAAATTTCTTGCTGGGCACCACCCTCTTGGTCAGGGCGAGTGGCCAGAAATGGAGGCCATTTTCCATGGGGAAAACAAAGTCATTGGCCCAGGCTCTGGGTGTCAGATGACTGGTGGCATCTGGGGCTCTAAGGACTTGCAGGGTCCTAGTTGCTGGCAGCTTTCGTTCTGGAAGGATCCAGCAGAGTTTGTAGATTCCTGGCTTGGCACTGCCCTGCCTGCCAGGCCAAGTGGCCACAAATGAAGGCCATTTTCCATGGGAAAAACGAAGTCCTTTCCCCAGGGTCTCAGGAATATGTTCAAGGTGGCGTTTGAGGCTCTAAGTACTTCCAGGGCCCTAGTTGCTGCCAGCTTTTCTTTTGGAAAAATCCAGCAACGATTGCATCATTCTAGCTAGGCTCCCACTTTCTGCCAGGGTGAGTGGCTGCCAAGGGAGGCCATTTGCCATGGGAAAAAGAAGTCCTTTCCCCAGGGTCTGGGTGTCAGATGAAAGGTGGCCTTTGGGGTTCTGAGGACTTGTAGGGTAGTACTTACTGGCTAGAGTAGAGGAAATGGATTCTATTTGAATATCTGTCCCACAGGTCCTGGTTGTCCTTGATGGGCTGCAGCTGTGAGCATTGAAGAGAACTGGGATAAAAGGGGGCGGCGTAGCCATTCAGGGAGAGCCTTGAAGGAGCCCTGAACTGGGAAAGAACAGCATGCAGAAGAAAGCGTCTGTGCTGTGAAGATCTGCAGCCATAAGAACACACCGAGGAGGTATGGACTTTAGCAATCTGAGAACAGCATGATGGGACTCTAGAGAAATAGAACAACAACAAGTGGTAGCTTTCGATTTGGAGCAATCCAGCAAAGCTTGCAAATTTCTTGCTGGGCACCACCCTCTTGGTCAGGGCGAGTGGCCAGAAATGGAGGCCATTTTCCATGGGGAAAACGAAGTCATTGGCCCAGGCTCTGGGTGTCAGATGACTGGTGGCATCTGGGGCTCTAAGGACTTGCAGGGTCCTAGTTGCTGGCAGCTTTCGTTCTGGAAGGATCCAGCACAGTTTGTAGATTCCTGGCTTGGCACTGCCCTGCCTGCCAGGCAGAGTGGCCACAAATGAAGGCCATTTTCCATGGGAAAAACGAAGTCCTTTCCCCAGGGTCTCAGGAATATGTTCAAGGTGGCGTTTGAGGCTCTAAGTACTTCCAGGGCCCTAGTTGCTGCCAGCTTTTCTTTTGGAAAAATCCAGCAACGATTGCATCATTCTAGCTAGGCTCCCACTTTCTGCCAGGGTGAGTGGCTGCCAAGGGAGGCCATTTGCCATGGGAAAAAGAAGTCCTTTCCCCAGGGTCTGGGTGTCAGATGAAAGGTGGCCTTTGGGGTTCTGAGGACTTGTAGGGTAGTACTTACTGGCTAGAGTAGAGGAAATGGATTCTATTTGAATATCTGTCCCACAGGTCCTGGTTGTCCTTGATGGGCTGCAGCTGTGAGCATTGAAGAGAACTGGGATAAAAGGGGGCGGCGTAGCCATTCAGGGAGAGCCTTGAAGGAGCCCTGAACTGGGAAAGAACAGCATGCAGAAGAAAGCGTCTGTGCTGTGAAGATCTGCAGCCATAAGAACACACCGAGGAGGTATGGACTTTAGCAATCTGAGAACAGCATGATGGGACTCTAGAGAAATAGAACAACAACAAGTGGCAGCTTTAGATTTGGAGCAATCCAGCAAAGCTTGCAAATTTCTTGCTGGGCACCACCCTCTTGGTCAGGGCGAGTGGCCAGAAATGGAGGCCATTTTCCATGGGGAAAACGAAGTCATTGGCCCAGGCTCTGGGTGTCAGATGACTGGTGGCATCTGGGGCTCTAAGGACTTGCAGGGTCCTAGTTGCTGGCAGCTTTCGTTCTGGAAGGATCCAGCAGAGTTTGTAGATTCCTGGCTTGGCACTGCCCTGCCTGCCAGGCCAAGTGGCCAGAAATGAAGGCCATTTTCCATGGGAAAAACGAAGTCCTTTCCCCAGGGTCTCAGGAATATGTTCAAGGTGGCGTTTGAGGCTCTAAGTACTTCCAGGGCCCTAGTTGCTGCCAGCTTTTCTTTTGGAAAAATCCAGCAACGATTGCATCATTCTAGCTAGGCTCCCACTTTCTGCCAGGGTGAGTGGCTGCCAAGGGAGGCCATTTGCCATGGGAAAAAGAAGTCCTTTCCCCAGGGTCTGGGTGTCAGATGAAAGGTGGCCTTTGGGGTTCTGAGGACTTGTAGGGTAGTACTTACTGGCTAGAGTAGAGGAAATGGATTCTATTTGAATATCTGTCCCACAGGTCCTGGTTGTCCTTGATGGGCTGCAGCTGTGAGCATTGAAGAGAACTGGGATAAAAGGGGGCGGCGTAGCCATTCAGGGAGAGCCTTGAAGGAGCCCTGAACTGGGAAAGAACAGCATGCAGAAGAAAGCGTCTGTGCTGTGAAGATCTGCAGCCATAAGAACACACCGAGGAGGTATGGACTTTAGCAATCTGAGAACAGCATGATGGGACTCTAGAGAAATAGAACAACAACAAGTGGCAGCTTTAGATTTGGAGCAATCCAGCAAAGCTTGCAAATTTCTTGCTGGGCACCACCCTCTTGGTCAGGGCGAGTGGCCAGAAATGGAGGCAATTTTCCATGGGGAAAACAAAGTCATTGGCCCAGGCTCTGGGTGTCAGATGACTGGTGGCATCTGGGGCTCTAAGGACTTGCAGGGTCCTAGTTGCTGGCAGCTTTCGTTCTGGAAGGATCCAGCAGAGTTTGTAGATTCCTGGCTTGGCACTGCCCTGCCTGCCAGGCAGAGTGGCCAGAAATGAAGGCCATTTTCCATGGGAAAAACGAAGTCCTTTCCCCAGGGTCTCAGGAATATGTTCAAGGTGGCGTTTGAGGCTCTAAGTACTTCCAGGGCCCTAGTTGCTGGCAGCTTTTCTTTTGGAAAAATCCAGCAACGATTGCATCATTCTAGCTAGGCTCCCACTTTCTGCCAGGGTGAGTGGCTGCCAAGGGAGGCCATTTGCCATGGGAAAAAGAAGTCCTTTCCCCAGGGTCTGGGTGTCAGATGAAAGGTGGCCTTTGGGGTTCTGAGGACTTGTAGGGTAGTACTTACTGGCTAGAGTAGAGGAAATGGATTCTATTTGAATATCTGTCCCACAGGTCCTGGTTGTCCTTGATGGGCTGCAGCTGTGAGCATTGAAGAGAACTGGGATAAAAGGGGGCGGCGTAGCCATTCAGGGAGAGCCTTGAAGGAGCCCTGAACTGGGAAAGAACAGCATGCAGAAGAAAGCGTCTGTGCTGTGAAGATCTGCAGCCATAAGAACACACCGAGGAGGTATGGACTTTAGCAATCTGAGAACAGCATGATGGGACTCTAGAGAAATAGAACAACAACAAGTGGCAGCTTTAGATTTGGAGCAATCCAGCAAAGCTTGCAAATTTCTTGCTGGGCACCACCCTCTTGGTCAGGGCGAGTGGCCAGAAATGGAGGCCATTTTCCATGGGGAAAACGAAGTCATTGGCCCAGGCTCTGGGTGTCAGATGACTGGTGGCATCTGGGGCTGTAAGGACTTGCAGGGTCCTAGTTGCTGGCAGCTTTCGTTCTGGAAGGATCCAGCAGAGTTTGTAGATTCCTGGCTTGGCACTGCCCTGCCTGCCAGGCCAAGTGGCCAGAAATGAAGGCCATTTTCCATGGGAAAAACGAAGTCCTTTCCCCAGGGTCTCAGGAATATGTTCAAGGTGGCGTTTGAGGCTCTAAGTACTTCCAGGGCCCTAGTTGCTGCCAGCTTTTCTTTTGGAAAAATCCAGCAACGATTGCATCATTCTAGCTAGGCTCCCACTTTCTGCCAGGGTGAGTGGCTGCCAAGGGAGGCCATTTGCCATGGGAAAAAGAAGTCCTTTCCCCAGGGTCTGGGTGTCAGATGAAAGGTGGCCTTTGGGGTTCTGAGGACTTGTAGGGTAGTACTTACTGGCTAGAGTAGAGGAAATGGATTCTATTTGAATATCTGTCTAGAGGCTTTGCCCCACAGGTCCTGGTTGTCCTTGATGGGCTGCAGCTGTGAGCATTGAAGAGAACTGGGATAAAAGGGGGCGGCGTAGCCATTCAGGGAGAGCCTTGAAGGAGCCCTGAACTGGGAAAGAACAGCATGCAGAAGAAAGCGTCTGTGCTGTGAAGATCTGCAGCCATAAGAACACACCGAGGAGGTATGGACTTTAGCAATCTGAGAACAGCATGATGGGACTCTAGAGAAATAGAACAACAACAAGTGGCAGCTTTCGATTTGGAGCAATCCAGCAAAGCTTGCAAATTTCTTGCTGGGCACCACCCTCTTGGTCAGGGCGAGTGGCCAGAAATGGAGGCCATTTTCCATGGGGAAAACGAAGTCATTGGCCCAGGCTCTGGGTGTCAGATGACTGGTGGCATCTGGGGCTGTAAGGACTTGCAGGGTCCTAGTTGCTGGCAGCTTTCGTTCTGGAAGGATCCAGCACAGTTTGTAGATTCCTGGCTTGGCACTGCCCTGCCTGCCAGGCCAAGTGGCCAGAAATGAAGGCCATTTTCCATGGGAAAAACGAAGTCCTTTCCCCAGGGTCTCAGGAATATGTTCAAGGTGGCGTTTGAGGCTCTAAGTACTTCCAGGGCCCTAGTTGCTGCCAGCTTTTCTTTTGGAAAAATCCAGCAACGATTGCATCATTCTAGCTAGGCTCCCACTTTCTGCCAGGGTGAGTGGCTGCCAAGGGAGGCCATTTGCCATGGGAAAAAGAAGTCCTTTCCCCAGGGTCTGGGTGTCAGATGAAAGGTGGCCTTTGGGGTTCTGAGGACTTGTAGGGTAGTACTTACTGGCTAGAGTAGAGGAAATGGATTCTATTTGAATATCTGTCCCACAGGTCCTGGTTGTCCTTGATGGGCTGCAGCTGTGAGCATTGAAGAGAACTGGGATAAAAGGGGGCGGCGTAGCCATTCAGGGAGAGCCTTGAAGGAGCCCTGAACTGGGAAAGAACAGCATGCAGAAGAAAGCGTCTGTGCTGTGAAGATCTGCAGCCATAAGAACACACCGAGGAGGTATGGACTTTAGCAATCTGAGAACAGCATGATGGGACTCTAGAGAAATAGAACAACAACAAGTGGTAGCTTTAGATTTGGAGCAATCCAGCAAAGCTTGCAAATTTCTTGCTGGGCACCACCCTCTTGGTCAGGGCGAGTGGCCAGAAATGGAGGCCATTTTCCATGGGGAAAACGAAGTCATTGGCCCAGGCTCTGGGTGTCAGATGACTGGTGGCATCTGGGGCTGTAAGGACTTGCAGGGTCCTAGTTGCTGGCAGCTTTCGTTCTGGAAGGATCCAGCAGAGTTTGTAGATTCCTGGCTTGGCACTGCCCTGCCTGCCAGGCCAAGTGGCCACAAATGAAGGCCATTTCCCATGGGAAAAACGAAGTCCTTTCCCCAGGGTCTCAGGAATATGTTCAAGGTGGCGTTTGAGGCTCTAAGTACTTCCAGGGCCCTAGTTGCTGCCAGCTTTTCTTTTGGAAAAATCCAGCAACGATTGCATCATTCTAGCTAGGCTCCCACTTTCTGCCAGGGTGAGTGGCTGCCAAGGGAGGCCATTTGCCATGGGAAAAAGAAGTCCTTTCCCCAGGGTCTGGGTGTCAGATGAAAGGTGGCCTTTGGGGTTCTGAGGACTTGTAGGGTAGTACTTACTGGCTAGAGTAGAGGAAATGGATTCTATTTGAATATCTGTCTAGAGGCTTTGCCCCACAGGCCCTGGTTGTCCTTGATGGGCTGCAGCTGTGAGCATTGAAGAGAACTGGGATAAAAGGGGGCGGCGTAGCCATTCAGGGAGAGCCTTGAAGGAGCCCTGAACTGGGAAAGAACAGCATGCAGAAGAAAGCGTCTGTGCTGTGAAGATCTGCAGCCATAAGAACACACCGAGGAGGTATGGACTTTAGCAATCTGAGAACAGCATGATGGGACTCTAGAGAAATAGAACAACAACAAGTGGCAGCTTTCGATTTGGAGCAATCCAGCAAAGCTTGCAAATTTCTTGCTGGGCACCACCCTCTTGGTCAGGGCGAGTGGCCAGAAATGGAGGCCATTTTCCATGGGGAAAACGAAGTCATTGGCCCAGGCTCTGGGTGTCAGATGACTGGTGGCATCTGGGGCTCTAAGGACTTGCAGGGTCCTAGTTGCTGGCAGCTTTCGTTCTGGAAGGATCCAGCAGAGTTTGTAGATTCCTGGCTTGGCACTGCCCTGCCTGCCAGGCCAAGTGGCCACAAATGAAGGCCATTTTCCATGGGAAAAAGAAGTCCTTTCCCCAGGGTCTCAGGAATATGTTCAAGGTGGCGTTTGAGGCTCTAAGTACTTCCAGGGCCCTAGTTGCTGCCAGCTTTTCTTTTGGAAAAATCCAGCAACGATTGCATCATTCTAGCTAGGCTCCCACTTTCTGCCAGGGTGAGTGGCTGCCAAGGGAGGCCATTTGCCATGGGAAAAAGAAGTCCTTTCCCCAGGGTCTGGGTGTCAGATGAAAGGTGGCCTTTGGGGTTCTGAGGACTTGTAGGGTAGTACTTACTGGCTAGAGTAGAGGAAATGGATTCTATTTGAATATCTGTCCCACAGGTCCTGGTTGTCCTTGATGGGCTGCAGCTGTGAGCATTGAAGAGAACTGGGATAAAAGGGGGCGGCGTAGCCATTCAGGGAGAGCCTTGAAGGAGCCCTGAACTGGGAAAGAACAGCATGCAGAAGAAAGCGTCTGTGCTGTGAAGATCTGCAGCCATAAGAACACACCGAGGAGGTATGGACTTTAGCAATCTGAGAACAGCATGATGGGACTCTAGAGAAATAGAACAACAACAAGTGGCAGCTTTAGATTTGGAGCAATCCAGCAAAGCTTGCAAATTTCTTGCTGGGCACCACCCTCTTGGTCAGGGCGAGTGGCCAGAAATGGAGGCCATTTTCCATGGGGAAAACGAAGTCATTGGCCCAGGCTCTGGGTGTCAGATGACTGGTGGCATCTGGGGCTCTAAGGACTTGCAGGGTCCTAGTTGCTGGCAGCTTTCGTTCTGGAAGGATCCAGCAGAGTTTGTAGATTCCTGGCTTGGCACTGCCCTGCCTGCCAGGCCAAGTGGCCACAAATGAAGGCCATTTCCCATGGGAAAAACGAAGTCCTTTCCCCAGGGTCTCAGGAATATGTTCAAGGTGGCGTTTGAGGCTCTAAGTACTTCCAGGGCCCTAGTTGCTGCCAGCTTTTCTTTTGGAAAAATCCAGCAACGATTGCATCATTCTAGCTAGGCTCCCACTTTCTGCCAGGGTGAGTGGCTGCCAAGGGAGGCCATTTGCCATGGGAAAAAGAAGTCCTTTCCCCAGGGTCTGGGTGTCAGATGAAAGGTGGCCTTTGGGGTTCTGAGGACTTGTAGGGTAGTACTTACTGGCTAGAGTAGAGGAAATGGATTCTATTTGAATATCTGTCTAGAGGCTTTGCCCCACAGGCCCTGGTTGTCCTTGATGGGCTGCAGCTGTGAGCATTGAAGAGAACTGGGATAAAAGGGGGCGGCGTAGCCATTCAGGGAGAGCCTTGAAGGAGCCCTGAACTGGGAAAGAACAGCATGCAGAAGAAAGCGTCTGTGCTGTGAAGATCTGCAGCCATAAGAACACACCGAGGAGGTATGGACTTTAGCAATCTGAGAACAGCATTATGGGACTCTAGAGAAATAGAACAACAACAAGTGGCAGCTTTCGATTTGGAGCAATCCAGCAAAGCTTGCAAATTTCTTGCTGGGCACCACCCTCTTGGTCAGGGCGAGTGGCCAGAAATGGAGGCCATTTTCCATGGGGAAAACGAAGTCATTGGCCCAGGCTCTGGGTGTCAGATGACTGGTGGCATCTGGGGCTCTAAGGACTTGCAGGGTCCTAGTTGCTGGCAGCTTTCGTTCTGGAAGGATCCAGCAGAGTTTGTAGATTCCTGGCTTGGCACTGCCCTGCCTGCCAGGCCAAGTGGCCACAAATGAAGGCCATTTTCCATGGGAAAAAGAAGTCCTTTCCCCAGGGTCTCAGTAATATGTTCAAGGTGGCGTTTGAGGCTCTAAGTACTTCCAGGGCCCTAGTTGCTGCCAGCTTTTCTTTTGGAAAAATCCAGCAACGATTGCATCATTCTAGCTAGGCTCCCACTTTCTGCCAGGGTGAGTGGCTGCCAAGGGAGGCCATTTGCCATGGGAAAAAGAAGTCCTTTCCCCAGGGTCTGGGTGTCAGATGAAAGGTGGCCTTTGGGGTTCTGAGGACTTGTAGGGTAGTACTTACTGGCTAGAGTAGAGGAAATGGATTCTATTTGAATATCTGTCCCACAGGTCCTGGTTGTCCTTGATGGGCTGCAGCTGTGAGCATTGAAGAGAACTGGGATAAAAGGGGGCGGCGTAGCCATTCAGGGAGAGCCTTGAAGGAGCCCTGAACTGGGAAAGAACAGCATGCAGAAGAAAGCGTCTGTGCTGTGAAGATCTGCAGCCATAAGAACACACCGAGGAGGTATGGACTTTAGCAATCTGAGAACAGCATGATGGGACTCTAGAGAAATAGAACAACAACAAGTGGTAGCTTTAGATTTGGAGCAATCCAGCAAAGCTTGCAAATTTCTTGCTGGGCACCACCCTCTTGGTCAGGGCGAGTGGCCAGAAATGGAGGCCATTTTCCATGGGGAAAACGAAGTCATTGGCCCAGGCTCTGGGTGTCAGATGACTGGTGGCATCTGGGGCTCTAAGGACTTGCAGGGTCCTAGTTGCTGGCAGCTTTCGTTCTGGAAGGATCCAGCAGAGTTTGTAGATTCCTGGCTTGGCACTGCCCTGCCTGCCAGGCAGAGTGGCCAGAAATGAAGGCCATTTTCCATGGGAAAAACGAAGTCCTTTCCCCAGGGTCTCAGGAATATGTTCAAGGTGGCGTTTGAGGCTCTAAGTACTTCCAGGGCCCTAGTTGCTGCCAGCTTTTCTTTTGGAAAAATCCAGCAACGATTGCATCATTCTAGCTAGGCTCCCACTTTCTGCCAGGGTGAGTGGCTGCCAAGGGAGGCCATTTGCCATGGGAAAAAGAAGTCCTTTCCCCAGGGTCTGGGTGTCAGATGAAAGGTGGCCTTTGGGGTTCTGAGGACTTGTAGGGTAGTACTTACTGGCTAGAGTAGAGGAAATGGATTCTATTTGAATATCTGTCCCACAGGTCCTGGTTGTCCTTGATGGGCTGCAGCTGTGAGCATTGAAGAGAACTGGGATAAAAGGGGGCGGCGTAGCCATTCAGGGAGAGCCTTGAAGGAGCCCTGAACTGGGAAAGAACAGCATGCAGAAGAAAGCGTCTGTGCTGTGAAGATCTGCAGCCATAAGAACACACCGAGGAGGTATGGACTTTAGCAATCTGAGAACAGCATGATGGGACTCTAGAGAAATAGAACAACAACAAGTGGCAGCTTTAGATTTGGAGCAATCCAGCAAAGCTTGCAAATTTCTTGCTGGGCACCACCCTCTTGGTCAGGGCGAGTGGCCAGAAATGGAGGCCATTTTCCATGGGGAAAACGAAGTCATTGGCCCAGGCTCTGGGTGTCAGATGACTGGTGGCATCTGGGGCTGTAAGGACTTGCAGGGTCCTAGTTGCTGGCAGCTTTCGTTCTGGAAGGATCCAGCAGAGTTTGTAGATTCCTGGCTTGGCACTGCCCTGCCTGCCAGGCCAAGTGGCCAGAAATGAAGGCCATTTTCCATGGGAAAAACGAAGTCCTTTCCCCAGGGTCTCAGGAATATGTTCAAGGTGGCGTTTGAGGCTCTAAGTACTTCCAGGGCCCTAGTTGCTGCCAGCTTTTCTTTTGGAAAAATCCAGCAACGATTGCATCATTCTAGCTAGGCTCCCACTTTCTGCCAGGGTGAGTGGCTGCCAAGGGAGGCCATTTGCCATGGGAAAAAGAAGTCCTTTCCCCAGGGTCTGGGTGTCAGATGAAAGGTGGCCTTTGGGGTTCTGAGGACTTGTAGGGTAGTACTTACTGGCTAGAGTAGAGGAAATGGATTCTATTTGAATATCTGTCTAGAGGCTTTGCCCCACAGGTCCTGGTTGTCCTTGATGGGCTGCAGCTGTGAGCATTGAAGAGAACTGGGATAAAAGGGGGCGGCGTAGCCATTCAGGGAGAGCCTTGAAGGAGCCCTGAACTGGGAAAGAACAGCATGCAGAAGAAAGCGTCTGTGCTGTGAAGATCTGCAGCCATAAGAACACACCGAGGAGGTATGGACTTTAGCAATCTGAGAACAGCATGATGGGACTCTAGAGAAATAGAACAACAACAAGTGGCAGCTTTCGATTTGGAGCAATCCAGCAAAGCTTGCAAATTTCTTGCTGGGCACCACCCTCTTGGTCAGGGCGAGTGGCCAGAAATGGAGGCCATTTTCCATGGGGAAAACGAAGTCATTGGCCCAGGCTCTGGGTGTCAGATGACTGGTGGCATCTGGGGCTGTAAGGACTTGCAGGGTCCTAGTTGCTGGCAGCTTTCGTTCTGGAAGGATCCAGCAGAGTTTGTAGATTCCTGGCTTGGCACTGCCCTGCCTGCCAGGCAGAGTGGCCACAAATGAAGGCCATTTTCCATGGGAAAAACGAAGTCCTTTCCCCAGGGTCTCAGGAATATGTTCAAGGTGGCGTTTGAGGCTCTAAGTACTTCCAGGGCCCTAGTTGCTGCCAGCTTTTCTTTTGGAAAAATCCAGCAACGATTGCATCATTCTAGCTAGGCTCCCACTTTCTGCCAGGGTGAGTGGCTGCCAAGGGAGGCCATTTGCCATGGGAAAAAGAAGTCCTTTCCCCAGGGTCTGGGTGTCAGATGAAAGGTGGCCTTTGGGGTTCTGAGGACTTGTAGGGTAGTACTTACTGGCTAGAGTAGAGGAAATGGATTCTATTTGAATATCTGTCCCACAGGTCCTGGTTGTCCTTGATGGGCTGCAGCTGTGAGCATTGAAGAGAACTGGGATAAAAGGGGGCGGCGTAGCCATTCAGGGAGAGCCTTGAAGGAGCCCTGAACTGGGAAAGAACAGCATGCAGAAGAAAGCGTCTGTGCTGTGAAGATCTGCAGCCATAAGAACACACCGAGGAGGTATGGACTTTAGCAATCTGAGAACAGCATGATGGGACTCTAGAGAAATAGAACAACAACAAGTGGCAGCTTTAGATTTGGAGCAATCCAGCAAAGCTTGCAAATTTCTTGCTGGGCACCACCCTCTTGGTCAGGGCGAGTGGCCAGAAATGGAGGCCATTTTCCATGGGGAAAACGAAGTCATTGGCCCAGGCTCTGGGTGTCAGATGACTGGTGGCATCTGGGGCTCTAAGGACTTGCAGGGTCCTAGTTGCTGGCAGCTTTCGTTCTGGAAGGATCCAGCAGAGTTTGTAGATTCCTGGCTTGGCACTGCCCTGCCTGCCAGGCAGAGTGGCCACAAATGAAGGCCATTTTCCATGGGAAAAACGAAGTCCTTTCCCCAGGGTCTCAGGAATATGTTCAAGGTGGCGTTTGAGGCTCTAAGTACTTCCAGGGCCCTAGTTGCTGCCAGCTTTTCTTTTGGAAAAATCCAGCAACGATTGCATCATTCTAGCTAGGCTCCCACTTTCTGCCAGGGTGAGTGGCTGCCAAGGGAGGCCATTTGCCATGGGAAAAAGAAGTCCTTTCCCCAGGGTCTGGGTGTCAGATGAAAGGTGGCCTTTGGGGTTCTGAGGACTTGTAGGGTAGTACTTACTGGCTAGAGTAGAGGAAATGGATTCTATTTGAATATCTGTCCCACAGGTCCTGGTTGTCCTTGATGGGCTGCAGCTGTGAGCATTGAAGAGAACTGGGATAAAAGGGGGCGGCGTAGCCATTCAGGGAGAGCCTTGAAGGAGCCCTGAACTGGGAAAGAACAGCATGCAGAAGAAAGCGTCTGTGCTGTGAAGATCTGCAGCCATAAGAACACACCGAGGAGGTATGGACTTTAGCAATCTGAGAACAGCATGATGGGACTCTAGAGAAATAGAACAACAACAAGTGGCAGCTTTCGATTTGGAGCAATCCAGCAAAGCTTGCAAATTTCTTGCTGGGCACCACCCTCTTGGTCAGGGCGAGTGGCCAGAAATGGAGGCCATTTTCCATGGGGAAAACGAAGTCATTGGCCCAGGCTCTGGGTGTCAGATGACTGGTGGCATCTGGGGCTCTAAGGACTTGCAGGGTCCTAGTTGCTGGCAGCTTTCGTTCTGGAAGGATCCAGCAGAGTTTGTAGATTCCTGGCTTGGCACTGCCCTGCCTGCCAGGCCAAGTGGCCACAAATGAAGGCCATTTCCCATGGGAAAAAGAAGTCCTTTCCCCAGGGTCTCAGGAATATGTTCAAGGTGGCGTTTGAGGCTCTAAGTACTTCCAGGGCCCTAGTTGCTGCCAGCTTTTCTTTTGGAAAAATCCAGCAACGATTGCATCATTCTAGCTAGGCTCCCACTTTCTGCCAGGGTGAGTGGCTGCCAAGGGAGGCCATTTGCCATGGGAAAAAGAAGTCCTTTCCCCAGGGTCTGGGTGTCAGATGAAAGGTGGCCTTTGGGGTTCTGAGGACTTGTAGGGTAGTACTTACTGGCTAGAGTAGAGGAAATGGATTCTATTTGAATATCTGTCCCACAGGTCCTGGTTGTCCTTGATGGGCTGCAGCTGTGAGCATTGAAGAGAACTGGGATAAAAGGGGGCGGCGTAGCCATTCAGGGAGAGCCTTGAAGGAGCCCTGAACTGGGAAAGAACAGCATGCAGAAGAAAGCGTCTGTGCTGTGAAGATCTGCAGCCATAAGAACACACCGAGGAGGTATGGACTTTAGCAATCTGAGAACAGCATGATGGGACTCTAGAGAAATAGAACAACAACAAGTGGCAGCTTTAGATTTGGAGCAATCCAGCAAAGCTTGCAAATTTCTTGCTGGGCACCACCCTCTTGGTCAGGGCGAGTGGCCAGAAATGGAGGCCATTTTCCATGGGGAAAACGAAGTCATTGGCCCAGGCTCTGGGTGTCAGATGACTGGTGGCATCTGGGGCTCTAAGGACTTGCAGGGTCCTAGTTGCTGGCAGCTTTCGTTCTGGAAGGATCCAGCAGAGTTTGTAGATTCCTGGCTTGGCACTGCCCTGCCTGCCAGGCCAAGTGGCCACAAATGAAGGCCATTTCCCATGGGAAAAACGAAGTCCTTTCCCCAGGGTCTCAGGAATATGTTCAAGGTGGCGTTTGAGGCTCTAAGTACTTCCAGGGCCCTAGTTGCTGCCAGCTTTTCTTTTGGAAAAATCCAGCAACGATTGCATCATTCTAGCTAGGCTCCCACTTTCTGCCAGGGTGAGTGGCTGCCAAGGGAGGCCATTTGCCATGGGAAAAAGAAGTCCTTTCCCCAGGGTCTGGGTGTCAGATGAAAGGTGGCCTTTGGGGTTCTGAGGACTTGTAGGGTAGTACTTACTGGCTAGAGTAGAGGAAATGGATTCTATTTGAATATCTGTCTAGAGGCTTTGCCCCACAGGCCCTGGTTGTCCTTGATGGGCTGCAGCTGTGAGCATTGAAGAGAACTGGGATAAAAGGGGGCGGCGTAGCCATTCAGGGAGAGCCTTGAAGGAGCCCTGAACTGGGAAAGAACAGCATGCAGAAGAAAGCGTCTGTGCTGTGAAGATCTGCAGCCATAAGAACACACCGAGGAGGTATGGACTTTAGCAATCTGAGAACAGCATTATGGGACTCTAGAGAAATAGAACAACAACAAGTGGCAGCTTTCGATTTGGAGCAATCCAGCAAAGCTTGCAAATTTCTTGCTGGGCACCACCCTCTTGGTCAGGGCGAGTGGCCAGAAATGGAGGCCATTTTCCATGGGGAAAACGAAGTCATTGGCCCAGGCTCTGGGTGTCAGATGACTGGTGGCATCTGGGGCTCTAAGGACTTGCAGGGTCCTAGTTGCTGGCAGCTTTCGTTCTGGAAGGATCCAGCAGAGTTTGTAGATTCCTGGCTTGGCACTGCCCTGCCTGCCAGGCCAAGTGGCCACAAATGAAGGCCATTTTCCATGGGAAAAAGAAGTCCTTTCCCCAGGGTCTCAGTAATATGTTCAAGGTGGCGTTTGAGGCTCTAAGTACTTCCAGGGCCCTAGTTGCTGCCAGCTTTTCTTTTGGAAAAATCCAGCAACGATTGCATCATTCTAGCTAGGCTCCCACTTTCTGCCAGGGTGAGTGGCTGCCAAGGGAGGCCATTTGCCATGGGAAAAAGAAGTCCTTTCCCCAGGGTCTGGGTGTCAGATGAAAGGTGGCCTTTGGGGTTCTGAGGACTTGTAGGGTAGTACTTACTGGCTAGAGTAGAGGAAATGGATTCTATTTGAATATCTGTCCCACAGGTCCTGGTTGTCCTTGATGGGCTGCAGCTGTGAGCATTGAAGAGAACTGGGATAAAAGGGGGCGGCGTAGCCATTCAGGGAGAGCCTTGAAGGAGCCCTGAACTGGGAAAGAACAGCATGCAGAAGAAAGCGTCTGTGCTGTGAAGATCTGCAGCCATAAGAACACACCGAGGAGGTATGGACTTTAGCAATCTGAGAACAGCATGATGGGACTCTAGAGAAATAGAACAACAACAAGTGGTAGCTTTAGATTTGGAGCAATCCAGCAAAGCTTGCAAATTTCTTGCTGGGCACCACCCTCTTGGTCAGGGCGAGTGGCCAGAAATGGAGGCCATTTTCCATGGGGAAAACGAAGTCATTGGCCCAGGCTCTGGGTGTCAGATGACTGGTGGCATCTGGGGCTCTAAGGACTTGCAGGGTCCTAGTTGCTGGCAGCTTTCGTTCTGGAAGGATCCAGCAGAGTTTGTAGATTCCTGGCTTGGCACTGCCCTGCCTGCCAGGCAGAGTGGCCAGAAATGAAGGCCATTTTCCATGGGAAAAACGAAGTCCTTTCCCCAGGGTCTCAGGAATATGTTCAAGGTGGCGTTTGAGGCTCTAAGTACTTCCAGGGCCCTAGTTGCTGCCAGCTTTTCTTTTGGAAAAATCCAGCAACGATTGCATCATTCTAGCTAGGCTCCCACTTTCTGCCAGGGTGAGTGGCTGCCAAGGGAGGCCATTTGCCATGGGAAAAAGAAGTCCTTTCCCCAGGGTCTGGGTGTCAGATGAAAGGTGGCCTTTGGGGTTCTGAGGACTTGTAGGGTAGTACTTACTGGCTAGAGTAGAGGAAATGGATTCTATTTGAATATCTGTCCCACAGGTCCTGGTTGTCCTTGATGGGCTGCAGCTGTGAGCATTGAAGAGAACTGGGATAAAAGGGGGCGGCGTAGCCATTCAGGGAGAGCCTTGAAGGAGCCCTGAACTGGGAAAGAACAGCATGCAGAAGAAAGCGTCTGTGCTGTGAAGATCTGCAGCCATAAGAACACACCGAGGAGGTATGGACTTTAGCAATCTGAGAACAGCATGATGGGACTCTAGAGAAATAGAACAACAACAAGTGGCAGCTTTAGATTTGGAGCAATCCAGCAAAGCTTGCAAATTTCTTGCTGGGCACCACCCTCTTGGTCAGGGCGAGTGGCCAGAAATGGAGGCCATTTTCCATGGGGAAAACGAAGTCATTGGCCCAGGCTCTGGGTGTCAGATGACTGGTGGCATCTGGGGCTGTAAGGACTTGCAGGGTCCTAGTTGCTGGCAGCTTTCGTTCTGGAAGGATCCAGCAGAGTTTGTAGATTCCTGGCTTGGCACTGCCCTGCCTGCCAGGCCAAGTGGCCAGAAATGAAGGCCATTTTCCATGGGAAAAACGAAGTCCTTTCCCCAGGGTCTCAGGAATATGTTCAAGGTGGCGTTTGAGGCTCTAAGTACTTCCAGGGCCCTAGTTGCTGCCAGCTTTTCTTTTGGAAAAATCCAGCAACGATTGCATCATTCTAGCTAGGCTCCCACTTTCTGCCAGGGTGAGTGGCTGCCAAGGGAGGCCATTTGCCATGGGAAAAAGAAGTCCTTTCCCCAGGGTCTGGGTGTCAGATGAAAGGTGGCCTTT
>NW_027510099.1:0-39717 GCF_051311805.1 Agelaius phoeniceus | reverse complement strand
TAGTCCTTTCCCCAGGGTCTCAGTAATATGTTCAAGGTGGCGTTTGAGGCTCTAAGTACTTCCAGGGCCCTAGTTGCTGGCAGCTTTTCTTTTGGAAAAATCCAGCAACGATTGCATCATTCTAGCTAGGCTCCCACTTCTGCCAGGGTGAGTGGCTGCCAAGGGAGGCCATTTGCCATGGGAAAAAGAAGTCCTTTCCCCAGGGTCTGGGTGTCAGATGAAAGGTGGCCTTTGGGGTTCTGAGGACTTGTAGGGTAGTACTTACTGGCTAGAGTAGAGGAAATGGATTCTATTTGAATATCTGTCCCACAGGTCCTGGTTGTCCTTGATGGGCTGCAGCTGTGAGCATTGAAGAGAACTGGGATAAAAGGGGGCGGCGTAGCCATTCAGGGAGAGCCTTGAAGGAGCCCTGAACTGGGAAAGAACAGCATGCAGAAGAAAGCGTCTGTGCTGTGAAGATCTGCAGCCATAAGAACACACCGAGGAGGTATGGACTTTAGCAATCTGAGAACAGCATGATGGGACTCTAGAGAAATAGAACAACAACAAGTGGCAGCTTTCGATTTGGAGCAATCCAGCAAAGCTTGCAAATTTCTTGCTGGGCACCACCCTCTTGGTCAGGGCGAGTGGCCAGAAATGGAGGCCATTTTCCATGGGGAAAACGAAGTCATTGGCCCAGGCTCTGGGTGTCAGATGACAGGTGGCATCTGGGGCTGTAAGGACTTGCAGGGTCCTAGTTGCTGGCAGCTTTCGTTCTGGAAGGATCCAGCAGAGTTTGTAGATTCCTGGCTTGGCACTGCCCTGCCTGCCAGGCCGAGTGGCCACAAATGAAGGCCATTTTCCATGGGAAAAACGAAGTCCTTTCCCCAGGGTCTCAGTAATATGTTCAAGGTGGCGTTTGAGGCTCTAAGTACTTCCAGGGCCCTAGTTGCTGGCAGCTTTTCTTTTGGAAAAATCCAGCAACGATTGCATCATTCTAGCTAGGCTCCCACTTTCTGCCAGGGTGAGTGGCTGCCAAGGGAGGCCATTTGCCATGGGAAAAAGAAGTCCTTTCCCCAGGGTCTGGGTGTCAGATGAAAGGTGGCCTTTGGGGTTCTGAGGACTTGTAGGGTAGTACTTACTGGCTAGAGTAGAGGAAATGGATTCTATTTGAATATCTGTCCCACAGGTCCTGGTTGTCCTTGATGGGCTGCAGCTGTGAGCATTGAAGAGAACTGGGATAAAAGGGGGCGGCGTAGCCATTCAGGGAGAGCCTTGAAGGAGCCCTGAACTGGGAAAGAACAGCATGCAGAAGAAAGCGTCTGTGCTGTGAAGATCTGCAGCCATAAGAACACACCGAGGAGGTATGGACTTTAGCAATCTGAGAACAGCATGATGGGACTCTAGAGAAATAGAACAACAACAAGTGGCAGCTTTCGATTTGGAGCAATCCAGCAAAGCTTGCAAATTTCTTGCTGGGCACCACCCTCTTGGTCAGGGCGAGTGGCCAGAAATGGAGGCCATTTTCCATGGGGAAAACGAAGTCATTGGCCCAGGCTCTGGGTGTCAGATGACTGGTGGCATCTGGGGCTCTAAGGACTTGCAGGGTCCTAGTTGCTGGCAGCTTTCGTTCTGGAAGGATCCAGCAGAGTTTGTAGATTCCTGGCTTGGCACTGCCCTGCCTGCCAGGCCGAGTGGCCACAAATGAAGGCCATTTTCCATGGGAAAAACGAAGTCCTTTCCCCAGGGTCTCAGTAATATGTTCAAGGTGGCGTTTGAGGCTCTAAGTACTTCCAGGGCCCTAGTTGCTGGCAGCTTTTCTTTTGGAAAAATCCAGCAACGATTGCATCATTCTAGCTAGGCTCCCACTTTCTGCCAGGGTGAGTGGCTGCCAAGGGAGGCCATTTGCCATGGGAAAAAGAAGTCCTTTCCCCAGGGTCTGGGTGTCAGATGAAAGGTGGCCTTTGGGGTTCTGAGGACTTGTAGGGTAGTACTTACTGGCTAGAGTAGAGGAAATGGATTCTATTTGAATATCTGTCCCACAGGTCCTGGTTGTCCTTGATGGGCTGCAGCTGTGAGCATTGAAGAGAACTGGGATAAAAGGGGGCGGCGTAGCCATTCAGGGAGAGCCTTGAAGGAGCCCTGAACTGGGAAAGAACAGCATGCAGAAGAAAGCGTCTGTGCTGTGAAGATCTGCAGCCATAAGAACACACCGAGGAGGTATGGACTTTAGCAATCTGAGAACAGCATGATGGGACTCTAGAGAAATAGAACAACAACAAGTGGCAGCTTTCGATTTGGAGCAATCCAGCAAAGCTTGCAAATTTCTTGCTGGGCACCACCCTCTTGGTCAGGGCGAGTGGCCAGAAATGGAGGCCATTTTCCATGGGGAAAACGAAGTCATTGGCCCAGGCTCTGGGTGTCAGATGACTGGTGGCATCTGGGGCTCTAAGGACTTGCAGGGTCCTAGTTGCTGGCAGCTTTCGTTCTGGAAGGATCCAGCACAGTTTGTAGATTCCTGGCTTGGCACTGCCCTGCCTGCCAGGCCGAGTGGCCACAAATGAAGGCCATTTTCCATGGGAAAAACGAAGTCCTTTCCCCAGGGTCTCAGTAATATGTTCAAGGTGGCGTTTGAGGCTCTAAGTACTTCCAGGGCCCTAGTTGCTGCCAGCTTTTCTTTTGGAAAAATCCAGCAACGATTGCATCATTCTAGCTAGGCTCCCACTTTCTGCCAGGGTGAGTGGCTGCCAAGGGAGGCCATTTGCCATGGGAAAAAGAAGTCCTTTCCCCAGGGTCTGGGTGTCAGATGAAAGGTGGCCTTTGGGGTTCTGAGGACTTGTAGGGTAGTACTTACTGGCTAGAGTAGAGGAAATGGATTCTATTTGAATATCTGTCCCACAGGTCCTGGTTGTCCTTGATGGCTGCAGCTGTGAGCATTGAAGAGAACTGGGATAAAAGGGGGCGGCGTAGCCATTCAGGGAGAGCCTTGAAGGAGCCCTGAACTGGGAAAGAACAGCATGCAGAAGAAAGCGTCTGTGCTGTGAAGATCTGCAGCCATAAGAACACACCGAGGAGGTATGGACTTTAGCAATCTGAGAACAGCATGATGGGACTCTAGAGAAATAGAACAACAACAAGTGGCAGCTTTCGATTTGGAGCAATCCAGCAAAGCTTGCAAATTTCTTGCTGGGCACCACCCTCTTGGTCAGGGCGAGTGGCCAGAAATGGAGGCCATTTTCCATGGGGAAAACGAAGTCATTGGCCCAGGCTCTGGGTGTCAGATGACAGGTGGCATCTGGGGCTCTAAGGACTTGCAGGGTCCTAGTTGCTGGCAGCTTTCGTTCTGGAAGGATCCAGCAGAGTTTGTAGATTCCTGGCTTGGCACTGCCCTGCCTGCCAGGCCGAGTGGCCACAAATGAAGGCCATTTTCCATGGGAAAAACGAAGTCCTTTCCCCAGGGTCTCAGTAATATGTTCAAGGTGGCGTTTGAGGCTCTAAGTACTTCCAGGGCCCTAGTTGCTGGCAGCTTTTCTTTTGGAAAAATCCAGCAACGATTGCATCATTCTAGCTAGGCTCCCACTTTCTGCCAGGGTGAGTGGCTGCCAAGGGAGGCCATTTGCCATGGGAAAAAGAAGTCCTTTCCCCAGGGTCTGGGTGTCAGATGAAAGGTGGCCTTTGGGGTTCTGAGGACTTGTAGGGTAGTACTTACTGGCTAGAGTAGAGGAAATGGATTCTATTTGAATATCTGTCCCACAGGTCCTGGTTGTCCTTGATGGGCTGCAGCTGTGAGCATTGAAGAGAACTGGGATAAAAGGGGGCGGCGTAGCCATTCAGGGAGAGCCTTGAAGGAGCCCTGAACTGGGAAAGAACAGCATGCAGAAGAAAGCGTCTGTGCTGTGAAGATCTGCAGCCATAAGAACACACCGAGGAGGTATGGACTTTAGCAATCTGAGAACAGCATGATGGGACTCTAGAGAAATAGAACAACAACAAGTGGCAGCTTTCGATTTGGAGCAATCCAGCAAAGCTTGCAAATTTCTTGCTGGGCACCACCCTCTTGGTCAGGGCGAGTGGCCAGAAATGGAGGCCATTTTCCATGGGGAAAACGAAGTCATTGGCCCAGGCTCTGGGTGTCAGATGACTGGTGGCATCTGGGGCTCTAAGGACTTGCAGGGTCCTAGTTGCTGGCAGCTTTCGTTCTGGAAGGATCCAGCACAGTTTGTAGATTCCTGGCTTGGCACTGCCCTGCCTGCCAGGCCAAGTGGCCACAAATGAAGGCCATTTTCCATGGGAAAAACGAAGTCCTTTCCCCAGGGTCTCAGTAATATGTTCAAGGTGGCGTTTGAGGCTCTAAGTACTTCCAGGGCCCTAGTTGCTGCAGCTTTTCTTTTGGAAAAATCCAGCAACGATTGCATCATTCTAGCTAGGCTCCCACTTTCTGCCAGGGTGAGTGGCTGCCAAGGGAGGCCATTTGCCATGGGAAAAAGAAGTCCTTTCCCCAGGGTCTGGGTGTCAGATGAAAGGTGGCCTTTGGGGTTCTGAGGACTTGTAGGGTAGTACTTACTGGCTAGAGTAGAGGAAATGGATTCTATTTGAATATCTGTCCCACAGGTCCTGGTTGTCCTTGATGGGCTGCAGCTGTGAGCATTGAAGAGAACTGGGATAAAAGGGGGTGGCGTAGCCATTCAGGGAGAGCCTTGAAGGAGCCCTGAACTGGGAAAGAACAGCATGCAGAAGAAAGCGTCTGTGCTGTGAAGATCTGCAGCCATAAGAACACACCGAGGAGGTATGGACTTTAGCAATCTGAGAACAGCATGATGGGACTCTAGAGAAATAGAACAACAACAAGTGGCAGCTTTCGATTTGGAGCAATCCAGCAAAGCTTGCAAATTTCTTGCTGGGCACCACCCTCTTGGTCAGGGCGAGTGGCCAGAAATGGAGGCCATTTTCCATGGGGAAAACGAAGTCATTGGCCCAGGCTCTGGGTGTCAGATGACTGGTGGCATCTGGGGCTCTAAGGACTTGCAGGGTCCTAGTTGCTGGCAGCTTTCGTTCTGGAAGGATCCAGCAGAGTTTGTAGATTCCTGGCTTGGCACTGCCCTGCCTGCCAGGCCGAGTGGCCACAAATGAAGGCCATTTTCCATGGGAAAAACGAAGTCCTTTCCCCAGGGTCTCAGTAATATGTTCAAGGTGGCGTTTGAGGCTCTAAGTACTTCCAGGGCCCTAGTTGCTGCCAGCTTTTCTTTTGGAAAAATCCAGCAACGATTGCATCATTCTAGCTAGGCTCCCACTTTCTGCCAGGGTGAGTGGCTGCCAAGGGAGGCCATTTGCCATGGGAAAAAGAAGTCCTTTCCCCAGGGTCTGGGTGTCAGATGAAAGGTGGCCTTTGGGGTTCTGAGGACTTGTAGGGTAGTACTTACTGGCTAGAGTAGAGGAAATGGATTCTATTTGAATATCTGTCCCACAGGTCCTGGTTGTCCTTGATGGGCTGCAGCTGTGAGCATTGAAGAGAACTGGATAAAAGGGGGCGGCGTAGCCATTCAGGGAGAGCCTTGAAGGAGCCCTGAACTGGGAAAGAACAGCATGCAGAAGAAAGCGTCTGTGCTGTGAAGATCTGCAGCCATAAGAACACACCGAGGAGGTATGGACTTTAGCAATCTGAGAACAGCATGATGGGACTCTAGAGAAATAGAACAACAACAAGTGGCAGCTTTCGATTTGGAGCAATCCAGCAAAGCTTGCAAATTTCTTGCTGGGCACCACCCTCTTGGTCAGGGCGAGTGGCCAGAAATGGAGGCCATTTTCCATGGGGAAAACGAAGTCATTGGCCCAGGCTCTGGGTGTCAGATGACAGGTGGCATCTGGGGCTGTAAGGACTTGCAGGGTCCTAGTTGCTGGCAGCTTTCGTTCTGGAAGGATCCAGCAGAGTTTGTAGATTCCTGGCTTGGCACTGCCCTGCCTGCCAGGCCGAGTGGCCACAAATGAAGGCCATTTTCCATGGGAAAAACGAAGTCCTTTCCCCAGGGTCTCAGGAATATGTTCAAGGTGGCGTTTGAGGCTCTAAGTACTTCCAGGGCCCTAGTTGCTGGCAGCTTTTCTTTTGGAAAAATCCAGCAACGATTGCATCATTCTAGCTAGGCTCCCACTTTCTGCCAGGGTGAGTGGCTGCCAAGGGAGGCCATTTGCCATGGGAAAAAGAAGTCCTTTCCCCAGGGTCTGGGTGTCAGATGAAAGGTGGCCTTTGGGGTTCTGAGGACTTGTAGGGTAGTACTTACTGGCTAGAGTAGAGGAAATGGATTCTATTTGAATATCTGTCCCACAGGTCCTGGTTGTCCTTGATGGGCTGCAGCTGTGAGCATTGAAGAGAACTGGGATAAAAGGGGGCGGCGTAGCCATTCAGGGAGAGCCTTGAAGGAGCCCTGAACTGGGAAAGAACAGCATGCAGAAGAAAGCGTCTGTGCTGTGAAGATCTGCAGCCATAAGAACACACCGAGGAGGTATGGACTTTAGCAATCTGAGAACAGCATGATGGGACTCTAGAGAAATAGAACAACAACAAGTGGCAGCTTTCGATTTGGAGCAATCCAGCAAAGCTTGCAAATTTCTTGCTGGGCACCACCCTCTTGGTCAGGGCGAGTGGCCAGAAATGGAGGCCATTTTCCATGGGGAAAACGAAGTCATTGGCCCAGGCTCTGGGTGTCAGATGACTGGTGGCATCTGGGGCTCTAAGGACTTGCAGGGTCCTAGTTGCTGGCAGCTTTCGTTCTGGAAGGATCCAGCAGAGTTTGTAGATTCCTGGCTTGGCACTGCCCTGCCTGCCAGGCCGAGTGGCCACAAATGAAGGCCATTTTCCATGGGAAAAACGAAGTCCTTTCCCCAGGGTCTCAGTAATATGTTCAAGGTGGCGTTTGAGGCTCTAAGTACTTCCAGGGCCCTAGTTGCTGGCAGCTTTTCTTTTGGAAAAATCCAGCAACGATTGCATCATTCTAGCTAGGCTCCCACTTTCTGCCAGGGTGAGTGGCTGCCAAGGGAGGCCATTTGCCATGGGAAAAAGAAGTCCTTTCCCCAGGGTCTGGGTGTCAGATGAAAGGTGGCCTTTGGGGTTCTGAGGACTTGTAGGGTAGTACTTACTGGCTAGAGTAGAGGAAATGGATTCTATTTGAATATCTGTCCCACAGGTCCTGGTTGTCCTTGATGGGCTGCAGCTGTGAGCATTGAAGAGAACTGGGATAAAAGGGGGCGGCGTAGCCATTCAGGGAGAGCCTTGAAGGAGCCCTGAACTGGGAAAGAACAGCATGCAGAAGAAAGCGTCTGTGCTGTGAAGATCTGCAGCCATAAGAACACACCGAGGAGGTATGGACTTTAGCAATCTGAGAACAGCATGATGGGACTCTAGAGAAATAGAACAACAACAAGTGGCAGCTTTCGATTTGGAGCAATCCAGCAAAGCTTGCAAATTTCTTGCTGGGCACCACCCTCTTGGTCAGGGCGAGTGGCCAGAAATGGAGGCCATTTTCCATGGGGAAAACGAAGTCATTGGCCCAGGCTCTGGGTGTCAGATGACAGGTGGCATCTGGGGCTCTAAGGACTTGCAGGGTCCTAGTTGCTGGCAGCTTTCGTTCTGGAAGGATCCAGCAGAGTTTGTAGATTCCTGGCTTGGCACTGCCCTGCCTGCCAGGCCGAGTGGCCACAAATGAAGGCCATTTTCCATGGGAAAAACGAAGTCCTTTCCCCAGGGTCTCAGTAATATGTTCAAGGTGGCGTTTGAGGCTCTAAGTACTTCCAGGGCCCTAGTTGCTGGCAGCTTTTCTTTTGGAAAAATCCAGCAACGATTGCATCATTCTAGCTAGGCTCCCACTTTCTGCCAGGGTGAGTGGCTGCCAAGGGAGGCCATTTGCCATGGGAAAAAGAAGTCCTTTCCCCAGGGTCTGGGTGTCAGATGAAAGGTGGCCTTTGGGGTTCTGAGGACTTGTAGGGTAGTACTTACTGGCTAGAGTAGAGGAAATGGATTCTATTTGAATATCTGTCCCACAGGTCCTGGTTGTCCTTGATGGGCTGCAGCTGTGAGCATTGAAGAGAACTGGGATAAAAGGGGGCGGCGTAGCCATTCAGGGAGAGCCTTGAAGGAGCCCTGAACTGGGAAAGAACAGCATGCAGAAGAAAGCGTCTGTGCTGTGAAGATCTGCAGCCATAAGAACACACCGAGGAGGTATGGACTTTAGCAATCTGAGAACAGCATGATGGGACTCTAGAGAAATAGAACAACAACAAGTGGCAGCTTTCGATTTGGAGCAATCCAGCAAAGCTTGCAAATTTCTTGCTGGGCACCACCCTCTTGGTCAGGGCGAGTGGCCAGAAATGGAGGCCATTTTCCATGGGGAAAACGAAGTCATTGGCCCAGGCTCTGGGTGTCAGATGACAGGTGGCATCTGGGGCTCTAAGGACTTGCAGGGTCCTAGTTGCTGGCAGCTTTCGTTCTGGAAGGATCCAGCAGAGTTTGTAGATTCCTGGCTTGGCACTGCCCTGCCTGCCAGGCCGAGTGGCCACAAATGAAGGCCATTTTCCATGGGAAAAACGAAGTCCTTTCCCCAGGGTCTCAGTAATATGTTCAAGGTGGCGTTTGAGGCTCTAAGTACTTCCAGGGCCCTAGTTGCTGGCAGCTTTTCTTTTGGAAAAATCCAGCAACGATTGCATCATTCTAGCTAGGCTCCCACTTTCTGCCAGGGTGAGTGGCTGCCAAGGGAGGCCATTTGCCATGGGAAAAAGAAGTCCTTTCCCCAGGGTCTGGGTGTCAGATGAAAGGTGGCCTTTGGGGTTCTGAGGACTTGTAGGGTAGTACTTACTGGCTAGAGTAGAGGAAATGGATTCTATTTGAATATCTGTCCCCACAGGTCCTGGTTGTCCTTGATGGGCTGCAGCTGTGAGCATTGAAGAGAACTGGGATAAAAGGGGGCGGCGTAGCCATTCAGGGAGAGCCTTGAAGGAGCCCTGAACTGGGAAAGAACAGCATGCAGAAGAAAGCGTCTGTGCTGTGAAGATCTGCAGCCATAAGAACACACCGAGGAGGTATGGACTTTAGCAATCTGAGAACAGCATGATGGGACTCTAGAGAAATAGAACAACAACAAGTGGCAGCTTTCGATTTGGAGCAATCCAGCAAAGCTTGCAAATTTCTTGCTGGGCACCACCCTCTTGGTCAGGGCGAGTGGCCAGAAATGGAGGCCATTTTCCATGGGGAAAACGAAGTCATTGGCCCAGGCTCTGGGTGTCAGATGACTGGTGGCATCTGGGGCTCTAAGGACTTGCAGGGTCCTAGTTGCTGGCAGCTTTCGTTCTGGAAGGATCCAGCAGAGTTTGTAGATTCCTGGCTTGGCACTGCCCTGCCTGCCAGGCCAAGTGGCCAGAAATGAAGGCCATTTTCCATGGGAAAAACGAAGTCCTTTCCCCAGGGTCTCAGTAATATGTTCAAGGTGGCGTTTGAGGCTCTAAGTACTTCCAGGGCCCTAGTTGCTGGCAGCTTTTCTTTTGGAAAAATCCAGCAACGATTGCATCATTCTAGCTAGGCTCCCACTTTCTGCCAGGGTGAGTGGCTGCCAAGGGAGGCCATTTGCCATGGGAAAAAGAAGTCCTTTCCCCAGGGTCTGGGTGTCAGATGAAAGGTGGCCTTTGGGGTTCTGAGGACTTGTAGGGTAGTACTTACTGGCTAGAGTAGAGGAAATGGATTCTATTTGAATATCTGTCCCACAGGTCCTGGTTGTCCTTGATGGGCTGCAGCTGTGAGCATTGAAGAGAACTGGGATAAAAGGGGGCGGCGTAGCCATTCAGGGAGAGCCTTGAAGGAGCCCTGAACTGGGAAAGAACAGCATGCAGAAGAAAGCGTCTGTGCTGTGAAGATCTGCAGCCATAAGAACACACCGAGGAGGTATGGACTTTAGCAATCTGAGAACAGCATGATGGGACTCTAGAGAAATAGAACAACAACAAGTGGCAGCTTTCGATTTGGAGCAATCCAGCAAAGCTTGCAAATTTCTTGCTGGGCACCACCCTCTTGGTCAGGGCGAGTGGCCAGAAATGGAGGCCATTTTCCATGGGGAAAACGAAGTCATTGGCCCAGGCTCTGGGTGTCAGATGACAGGTGGCATCTGGGGCTCTAAGGACTTGCAGGGTCCTAGTTGCTGGCAGCTTTCGTTCTGGAAGGATCCAGCAGAGTTTGTAGATTCCTGGCTTGGCACTGCCCTGCCTGCCAGGCCGAGTGGCCACAAATGAAGGCCATTTTCCATGGGAAAAACGAAGTCCTTTCCCCAGGGTCTCAGTAATATGTTCAAGGTGGCGTTTGAGGCTCTAAGTACTTCCAGGGCCCTAGTTGCTGGCAGCTTTTCTTTTGGAAAAATCCAGCAACGATTGCATCATTCTAGCTAGGCTCCCACTTTCTGCCAGGGTGAGTGGCTGCCAAGGGAGGCCATTTGCCATGGGAAAAAGAAGTCCTTTCCCCAGGGTCTGGGTGTCAGATGAAAGGTGGCCTTTGGGGTTCTGAGGACTTGTAGGGTAGTACTTACTGGCTAGAGTAGAGGAAATGGATTCTATTTGAATATCTGTCCCACAGGTCCTGGTTGTCCTTGATGGGCTGCAGCTGTGAGCATTGAAGAGAACTGGGATAAAAGGGGGCGGCGTAGCCATTCAGGGAGAGCCTTGAAGGAGCCCTGAACTGGGAAAGAACAGCATGCAGAAGAAAGCGTCTGTGCTGTGAAGATCTGCAGCCATAAGAACACACCGAGGAGGTATGGACTTTAGCAATCTGAGAACAGCATGATGGGACTCTAGAGAAATAGAACAACAACAAGTGGCAGCTTTCGATTTGGAGCAATCCAGCAAAGCTTGCAAATTTCTTGCTGGGCACCACCCTCTTGGTCAGGGCGAGTGGCCAGAAATGGAGGCCATTTTCCATGGGGAAAACGAAGTCATTGGCCCAGGCTCTGGGTGTCAGATGACTGGTGGCATCTGGGGCTCTAAGGACTTGCAGGGTCCTAGTTGCTGGCAGCTTTCGTTCTGGAAGGATCCAGCAGAGTTTGTAGATTCCTGGCTTGGCACTGCCCTGCCTGCCAGGCCAAGTGGCCAGAAATGAAGGCCATTTTCCATGGGAAAAACGAAGTCCTTTCCCCAGGGTCTCAGTAATATGTTCAAGGTGGCGTTTGAGGCTCTAAGTACTTCCAGGGCCCTAGTTG
The DNA here is from genome assembly GCF_051311805.1 of Agelaius phoeniceus. Taxonomy (NCBI): domain Eukaryota; kingdom Metazoa; phylum Chordata; class Aves; order Passeriformes; family Icteridae; genus Agelaius; species Agelaius phoeniceus. Next base: position 28,516 of record NW_027510099.1, on the reverse strand, counting down.
CTGGCAGCTTTTCTTTTGGAAAAATCCAGCAACGATTGCATCATTCTAGCTAGGCTCCCACTTTCTGCCAGGGTGAGTGGCTGCCAAGGGAGGCCATTTGCCATGGGAAAAAGAAGTCCTTTCCCCAGGGTCTGGGTGTCAGATGAAAGGTGGCCTTTGGGGTTCTGAGGACTTGTAGGGTAGTACTTACTGGCTAGAGTAGAGGAAATGGATTCTATTTGAATATCTGTCCCACAGGTCCTGGTTGTCCTTGATGGGCTGCAGCTGTGAGCATTGAAGAGAACTGGGATAAAAGGGGGCGGCGTAGCCATTCAGGGAGAGCCTTGAAGGAGCCCTGAACTGGGAAAGAACAGCATGCAGAAGAAAGCGTCTGTGCTGTGAAGATCTGCAGCCATAAGAACACACCGAGGAGGTATGGACTTTAGCAATCTGAGAACAGCATGATGGGACTCTAGAGAAATAGAACAACAACAAGTGGCAGCTTTCGATTTGGAGCAATCCAGCAAAGCTTGCAAATTTCTTGCTGGGCACCACCCTCTTGGTCAGGGCGAGTGGCCAGAAATGGAGGCCATTTTCCATGGGGAAAACGAAGTCATTGGCCCAGGCTCTGGGTGTCAGATGACAGGTGGCATCTGGGGCTCTAAGGACTTGCAGGGTCCTAGTTGCTGGCAGCTTTCGTTCTGGAAGGATCCAGCAGAGTTTGTAGATTCCTGGCTTGGCACTGCCCTGCCTGCCAGGCCGAGTGGCCACAAATGAAGGCCATTTTCCATGGGAAAAACGAAGTCCTTTCCCCAGGGTCTCAGTAATATGTTCAAGGTGGCGTTTGAGGCTCTAAGTACTTCCAGGGCCCTAGTTGCTGGCAGCTTTTCTTTTGGAAAAATCCAGCAACGATTGCATCATTCTAGCTAGGCTCCCACTTTCTGCCAGGGTGAGTGGCTGCCAAGGGAGGCCATTTGCCATGGGAAAAAGAAGTCCTTTCCCCAGGGTCTGGGTGTCAGATGAAAGGTGGCCTTTGGGGTTCTGAGGACTTGTAGGGTAGTACTTACTGGCTAGAGTAGAGGAAATGGATTCTATTTGAATATCTGTCCCACAGGTCCTGGTTGTCCTTGATGGGCTGCAGCTGTGAGCATTGAAGAGAACTGGGATAAAAGGGGGCGGCGTAGCCATTCAGGGAGAGCCTTGAAGGAGCCCTGAACTGGGAAAGAACAGCATGCAGAAGAAAGCGTCTGTGCTGTGAAGATCTGCAGCCATAAGAACACACCGAGGAGGTATGGACTTTAGCAATCTGAGAACAGCATGATGGGACTCTAGAGAAATAGAACAACAACAAGTGGCAGCTTTAGATTTGGAGCAATCCAGCAAAGCTTGCAAATTTCTTGCTGGGCACCACCCTCTTGGTCAGGGCGAGTGGCCAGAAATGGAGGCCATTTTCCATGGGGAAAACGAAGTCATTGGCCCAGGCTCTGGGTGTCAGATGACTGGTGGCATCTGGGGCTCTAAGGACTTGCAGGGTCCTAGTTGCTGGCAGCTTTCGTTCTGGAAGGATCCAGCAGAGTTTGTAGATTCCTGGCTTGGCACTGCCCTGCCTGCCAGGCCAAGTGGCCACAAATGAAGGCCATTTTCCATGGGAAAAACGAAGTCCTTTCCCCAGGGTCTCAGGAATATGTTCAAGGTGGCGTTTGAGGCTCTAAGTACTTCCAGGGCCCTAGTTGCTGCCAGCTTTTCTTTTGGAAAAATCCAGCAACGATTGCATCATTCTAGCTAGGCTCCCACTTTCTGCCAGGGTGAGTGGCTGCCAAGGGAGGCCATTTGCCATGGGAAAAAGAAGTCCTTTCCCCAGGGTCTGGGTGTCAGATGAAAGGTGGCCTTTGGGGTTCTGAGGACTTGTAGGGTAGTACTTACTGGCTAGAGTAGAGGAAATGGATTCTATTTGAATATCTGTCCCACAGGTCCTGGTTGTCCTTGATGGGCTGCAGCTGTGAGCATTGAAGAGAACTGGGATAAAAGGGGGCGGCGTAGCCATTCAGGGAGAGCCTTGAAGGAGCCCTGAACTGGGAAAGAACAGCATGCAGAAGAAAGCGTCTGTGCTGTGAAGATCTGCAGCCATAAGAACACACCGAGGAGGTATGGACTTTAGCAATCTGAGAACAGCATGATGGGACTCTAGAGAAATAGAACAACAACAAGTGGCAGCTTTCGATTTGGAGCAATCCAGCAAAGCTTGCAAATTTCTTGCTGGGCACCACCCTCTTGGTCAGGGCGAGTGGCCAGAAATGGAGGCCATTTTCCATGGGGAAAACGAAGTCATTGGCCCAGGCTCTGGGTGTCAGATGACAGGTGGCATCTGGGGCTGTAAGGACTTGCAGGGTCCTAGTTGCTGGCAGCTTTCGTTCTGGAAGGATCCAGCAGAGTTTGTAGATTCCTGGCTTGGCACTGCCCTGCCTGCCAGGCCGAGTGGCCACAAATGAAGGCCATTTTCCATGGGAAAAACGAAGTCCTTTCCCCAGGGTCTCAGTAATATGTTCAAGGTGGCGTTTGAGGCTCTAAGTACTTCCAGGGCCCTAGTTGCTGCCAGCTTTTCTTTTGGAAAAATCCAGCAACGATTGCATCATTCTAGCTAGGCTCCCACTTTCTGCCAGGGTGAGTGGCTGCCAAGGGAGGCCATTTGCCATGGGAAAAAGAAGTCCTTTCCCCAGGGTCTGGGTGTCAGATGAAAGGTGGCCTTTGGGGTTCTGAGGACTTGTAGGGTAGTACTTACTGGCTAGAGTAGAGGAAATGGATTCTATTTGAATATCTGTCCCACAGGTCCTGGTTGTCCTTGATGGGCTGCAGCTGTGAGCATTGAAGAGAACTGGGATAAAAGGGGGCGGCGTAGCCATTCAGGGAGAGCCTTGAAGGAGCCCTGAACTGGGAAAGAACAGCATGCAGAAGAAAGCGTCTGTGCTGTGAAGATCTGCAGCCATAAGAACACACCGAGGAGGTATGGACTTTAGCAATCTGAGAACAGCATGATGGGACTCTAGAGAAATAGAACAACAACAAGTGGCAGCTTTCGATTTGGAGCAATCCAGCAAAGCTTGCAAATTTCTTGCTGGGCACCACCCTCTTGGTCAGGGCGAGTGGCCAGAAATGGAGGCCATTTTCCATGGGGAAAACGAAGTCATTGGCCCAGGCTCTGGGTGTCAGATGACTGGTGGCATCTGGGGCTCTAAGGACTTGCAGGGTCCTAGTTGCTGGCAGCTTTCGTTCTGGAAGGATCCAGCACAGTTTGTAGATTCCTGGCTTGGCACTGCCCTGCCTGCCAGGCCAAGTGGCCAGAAATGAAGGCCATTTTCCATGGGAAAAACGAAGTCCTTTCCCCAGGGTCTCAGTAATATGTTCAAGGTGGCGTTTGAGGCTCTAAGTACTTCCAGGGCCCTAGTTGCTGCCAGCTTTTCTTTTGGAAAAATCCAGCAACGATTGCATCATTCTAGCTAGGCTCCCACTTTCTGCCAGGGTGAGTGGCTGCCAAGGGAGGCCATTTGCCATGGGAAAAAGAAGTCCTTTCCCCAGGGTCTGGGTGTCAGATGAAAGGTGGCCTTTGGGGTTCTGAGGACTTGTAGGGTAGTACTTACTGGCTAGAGTAGAGGAAATGGATTCTATTTGAATATCTGTCCCACAGGTCCTGGTTGTCCTTGATGGGCTGCAGCTGTGAGCATTGAAGAGAACTGGGATAAAAGGGGGCGGCGTAGCCATTCAGGGAGAGCCTTGAAGGAGCCCTGAACTGGGAAAGAACAGCATGCAGAAGAAAGCGTCTGTGCTGTGAAGATCTGCAGCCATAAGAACACACCGAGGAGGTATGGACTTTAGCAATCTGAGAACAGCATGATGGGACTCTAGAGAAATAGAACAACAACAAGTGGCAGCTTTCGATTTGGAGCAATCCAGCAAAGCTTGCAAATTTCTTGCTGGGCACCACCCTCTTGGTCAGGGCGAGTGGCCAGAAATGGAGGCCATTTTCCATGGGGAAAACGAAGTCATTGGCCCAGGCTCTGGGTGTCAGATGACTGGTGGCATCTGGGGCTCTAAGGACTTGCAGGGTCCTAGTTGCTGGCAGCTTTCGTTCTGGAAGGATCCAGCAGAGTTTGTAGATTCCTGGCTTGGCACTGCCCTGCCTGCCAGGCCGAGTGGCCACAAATGAAGGCCATTTTCCATGGGAAAAACGAAGTCCTTTCCCCAGGGTCTCAGTAATATGTTCAAGGTGGCGTTTGAGGCTCTAAGTACTTCCAGGGCCCTAGTTGCTGGCAGCTTTTCTTTTGGAAAAATCCAGCAACGATTGCATCATTCTAGCTAGGCTCCCACTTTCTGCCAGGGTGAGTGGCTGCCAAGGGAGGCCATTTGCCATGGGAAAAAGAAGTCCTTTCCCCAGGGTCTGGGTGTCAGATGAAAGGTGGCCTTTGGGGTTCTGAGGACTTGTAGGGTAGTACTTACTGGCTAGAGTAGAGGAAATGGATTCTATTTGAATATCTGTCCCACAGGTCCTGGTTGTCCTTGATGGGCTGCAGCTGTGAGCATTGAAGAGAACTGGGATAAAAGGGGGCGGCGTAGCCATTCAGGGAGAGCCTTGAAGGAGCCCTGAACTGGGAAAGAACAGCATGCAGAAGAAAGCGTCTGTGCTGTGAAGATCTGCAGCCATAAGAACACACCGAGGAGGTATGGACTTTAGCAATCTGAGAACAGCATGATGGGACTCTAGAGAAATAGAACAACAACAAGTGGCAGCTTTCGATTTGGAGCAATCCAGCAAAGCTTGCAAATTTCTTGCTGGGCACCACCCTCTTGGTCAGGGCGAGTGGCCAGAAATGGAGGCCATTTTCCATGGGGAAAACGAAGTCATTGGCCCAGGCTCTGGGTGTCAGATGACTGGTGGCATCTGGGGCTCTAAGGACTTGCAGGGTCCTAGTTGCTGGCAGCTTTCGTTCTGGAAGGATCCAGCAGAGTTTGTAGATTCCTGGCTTGGCACTGCCCTGCCTGCCAGGCCGAGTGGCCACAAATGAAGGCCATTTTCCATGGGAAAAACGAAGTCCTTTCCCCAGGGTCTCAGTAATATGTTCAAGGTGGCGTTTGAGGCTCTAAGTACTTCCAGGGCCCTAGTTGCTGCCAGCTTTTCTTTTGGAAAAATCCAGCAACGATTGCATCATTCTAGCTAGGCTCCCACTTTCTGCCAGGGTGAGTGGCTGCCAAGGGAGGCCATTTGCCATGGGAAAAAGAAGTCCTTTCCCCAGGGTCTGGGTGTCAGATGAAAGGTGGCCTTTGGGGTTCTGAGGACTTGTAGGGTAGTACTTACTGGCTAGAGTAGAGGAAATGGATTCTATTTGAATATCTGTCCCACAGGTCCTGGTTGTCCTTGATGGGCTGCAGCTGTGAGCATTGAAGAGAACTGGGATAAAAGGGGGCGGCGTAGCCATTCAGGGAGAGCCTTGAAGGAGCCCTGAACTGGGAAAGAACAGCATGCAGAAGAAAGCGTCTGTGCTGTGAAGATCTGCAGCCATAAGAACACACCGAGGAGGTATGGACTTTAGCAATCTGAGAACAGCATGATGGGACTCTAGAGAAATAGAACAACAACAAGTGGCAGCTTTCGATTTGGAGCAATCCAGCAAAGCTTGCAAATTTCTTGCTGGGCACCACCCTCTTGGTCAGGGCGAGTGGCCAGAAATGGAGGCCATTTTCCATGGGGAAAACGAAGTCATTGGCCCAGGCTCTGGGTGTCAGATGACTGGTGGCATCTGGGGCTCTAAGGACTTGCAGGGTCCTAGTTGCTGGCAGCTTTCGTTCTGGAAGGATCCAGCAGAGTTTGTAGATTCCTGGCTTGGCACTGCCCTGCCTGCCAGGCCGAGTGGCCAGAAATGAAGGCCATTTTCCATGGGAAAAACGAAGTCCTTTCCCCAGGGTCTCAGGAATATGTTCAAGGTGGCGTTTGAGGCTCTAAGTACTTCCAGGGCCCTAGTTGCTGGCAGCTTTTCTTTTGGAAAAATCCAGCAACGATTGCATCATTCTAGCTAGGCTCCCACTTTCTGCCAGGGTGAGTGGCTGCCAAGGGAGGCCATTTGCCATGGGAAAAAGAAGTCCTTTCCCCAGGGTCTGGGTGTCAGATGAAAGGTGGCCTTTGGGGTTCTGAGGACTTGTAGGGTAGTACTTACTGGCTAGAGTAGAGGAAATGGATTCTATTTGAATATCTGTCCCACAGGTCCTGGTTGTCCTTGATGGGCTGCAGCTGTGAGCATTGAAGAGAACTGGGATAAAAGGGGGCGGCGTAGCCATTCAGGGAGAGCCTTGAAGGAGCCCTGAACTGGGAAAGAACAGCATGCAGAAGAAAGCGTCTGTGCTGTGAAGATCTGCAGCCATAAGAACACACCGAGGAGGTATGGACTTTAGCAATCTGAGAACAGCATGATGGGACTCTAGAGAAATAGAACAACAACAAGTGGCAGCTTTCGATTTGGAGCAATCCAGCAAAGCTTGCAAATTTCTTGCTGGGCACCACCCTCTTGGTCAGGGCGAGTGGCCAGAAATGGAGGCCATTTTCCATGGGGAAAACGAAGTCATTGGCCCAGGCTCTGGGTGTCAGATGACTGGTGGCATCTGGGGCTGTAAGGACTTGCAGGGTCCTAGTTGCTGGCAGCTTTCGTTCTGGAAGGATCCAGCAGAGTTTGTAGATTCCTGGCTTGGCACTGCCCTGCCTGCCAGGCCGAGTGGCCACAAATGAAGGCCATTTTCCATGGGAAAAACGAAGTCCTTTCCCCAGGGTCTCAGTAATATGTTCAAGGTGGCGTTTGAGGCTCTAAGTACTTCCAGGGCCCTAGTTGCTGGCAGCTTTTCTTTTGGAAAAATCCAGCAACGATTGCATCATTCTAGCTAGGCTCCCACTTTCTGCCAGGGTGAGTGGCTGCCAAGGGAGGCCATTTGCCATGGGAAAAAGAAGTCCTTTCCCCAGGGTCTGGGTGTCAGATGAAAGGTGGCCTTTGGGGTTCTGAGGACTTGTAGGGTAGTACTTACTGGCTAGAGTAGAGGAAATGGATTCTATTTGAATATCTGTCCCACAGGTCCTGGTTGTCCTTGATGGGCTGCAGCTGTGAGCATTGAAGAGAACTGGGATAAAAGGGGGCGGCGTAGCCATTCAGGGAGAGCCTTGAAGGAGCCCTGAACTGGGAAAGAACAGCATGCAGAAGAAAGCGTCTGTGCTGTGAAGATCTGCAGCCATAAGAACACACCGAGGAGGTATGGACTTTAGCAATCTGAGAACAGCATGATGGGACTCTAGAGAAATAGAACAACAACAAGTGGCAGCTTTCGATTTGGAGCAATCCAGCAAAGCTTGCAAATTTCTTGCTGGGCACCACCCTCTTGGTCAGGGCGAGTGGCCAGAAATGGAGGCCATTTTCCATGGGGAAAACGAAGTCATTGGCCCAGGCTCTGGGTGTCAGATGACAGGTGGCATCTGGGGCTGTAAGGACTTGCAGGGTCCTAGTTGCTGGCAGCTTTCGTTCTGGAAGGATCCAGCAGAGTTTGTAGATTCCTGGCTTGGCACTGCCCTGCCTGCCAGGCCGAGTGGCCACAAATGAAGGCCATTTTCCATGGGAAAAACGAAGTCCTTTCCCCAGGGTCTCAGTAATATGTTCAAGGTGGCGTTTGAGGCTCTAAGTACTTCCAGGGCCCTAGTTGCTGCCAGCTTTTCTTTTGGAAAAATCCAGCAACGATTGCATCATTCTAGCTAGGCTCCCACTTTCTGCCAGGGTGAGTGGCTGCCAAGGGAGGCCATTTGCCATGGGAAAAAGAAGTCCTTTCCCCAGGGTCTGGGTGTCAGATGAAAGGTGGCCTTTGGGGTTCTGAGGACTTGTAGGGTAGTACTTACTGGCTAGAGTAGAGGAAATGGATTCTATTTGAATATCTGTCCCACAGGTCCTGGTTGTCCTTGATGGGCTGCAGCTGTGAGCATTGAAGAGAACTGGGATAAAAGGGGGCGGCGTAGCCATTCAGGGAGAGCCTTGAAGGAGCCCTGAACTGGGAAAGAACAGCATGCAGAAGAAAGCGTCTGTGCTGTGAAGATCTGCAGCCATAAGAACACACCGAGGAGGTATGGACTTTAGCAATCTGAGAACAGCATGATGGGACTCTAGAGAAATAGAACAACAACAAGTGGCAGCTTTCGATTTGGAGCAATCCAGCAAAGCTTGCAAATTTCTTGCTGGGCACCACCCTCTTGGTCAGGGCGAGTGGCCAGAAATGGAGGCCATTTTCCATGGGGAAAACGAAGTCATTGGCCCAGGCTCTGGGTGTCAGATGACTGGTGGCATCTGGGGCTCTAAGGACTTGCAGGGTCCTAGTTGCTGGCAGCTTTCGTTCTGGAAGGATCCAGCACAGTTTGTAGATTCCTGGCTTGGCACTGCCCTGCCTGCCAGGCCAAGTGGCCAGAAATGAAGGCCATTTTCCATGGGAAAAACGAAGTCCTTTCCCCAGGGTCTCAGTAATATGTTCAAGGTGGCGTTTGAGGCTCTAAGTACTTCCAGGGCCCTAGTTGCTGGCAGCTTTTCTTTTGGAAAAATCCAGCAACGATTGCATCATTCTAGCTAGGCTCCCACTTTCTGCCAGGGTGAGTGGCTGCCAAGGGAGGCCATTTGCCATGGGAAAAAGAAGTCCTTTCCCCAGGGTCTGGGTGTCAGATGAAAGGTGGCCTTTGGGGTTCTGAGGACTTGTAGGGTAGTACTTACTGGCTAGAGTAGAGGAAATGGATTCTATTTGAATATCTGTCCCACAGGTCCTGGTTGTCCTTGATGGGCTGCAGCTGTGAGCATTGAAGAGAACTGGGATAAAAGGGGGCGGCGTAGCCATTCAGGGAGAGCCTTGAAGGAGCCCTGAACTGGGAAAGAACAGCATGCAGAAGAAAGCGTCTGTGCTGTGAAGATCTGCAGCCATAAGAACACACCGAGGAGGTATGGACTTTAGCAATCTGAGAACAGCATGATGGGACTCTAGAGAAATAGAACAACAACAAGTGGCAGCTTTCGATTTGGAGCAATCCAGCAAAGCTTGCAAATTTCTTGCTGGGCACCACCCTCTTGGTCAGGGCGAGTGGCCAGAAATGGAGGCCATTTTCCATGGGGAAAACGAAGTCATTGGCCCAGGCTCTGGGTGTCAGATGACTGGTGGCATCTGGGGCTCTAAGGACTTGCAGGGTCCTAGTTGCTGGCAGCTTTCGTTCTGGAAGGATCCAGCAGAGTTTGTAGATTCCTGGCTTGGCACTGCCCTGCCTGCCAGGCCGAGTGGCCACAAATGAAGGCCATTTTCCATGGGAAAAACGAAGTCCTTTCCCCAGGGTCTCAGTAATATGTTCAAGGTGGCGTTTGAGGCTCTAAGTACTTCCAGGGCCCTAGTTGCTGCCAGCTTTTCTTTTGGAAAAATCCAGCAACGATTGCATCATTCTAGCTAGGCTCCCACTTTCTGCCAGGGTGAGTGGCTGCCAAGGGAGGCCATTTGCCATGGGAAAAAGAAGTCCTTTCCCCAGGGTCTGGGTGTCAGATGAAAGGTGGCCTTTGGGGTTCTGAGGACTTGTAGGGTAGTACTTACTGGCTAGAGTAGAGGAAATGGATTCTATTTGAATATCTGTCCCACAGGTCCTGGTTGTCCTTGATGGGCTGCAGCTGTGAGCATTGAAGAGAACTGGGATAAAAGGGGGCGGCGTAGCCATTCAGGGAGAGCCTTGAAGGAGCCCTGAACTGGGAAAGAACAGCATGCAGAAGAAAGCGTCTGTGCTGTGAAGATCTGCAGCCATAAGAACACACCGAGGAGGTATGGACTTTAGCAATCTGAGAACAGCATGATGGGACTCTAGAGAAATAGAACAACAACAAGTGGCAGCTTTCGATTTGGAGCAATCCAGCAAAGCTTGCAAATTTCTTGCTGGGCACCACCCTCTTGGTCAGGGCGAGTGGCCAGAAATGGAGGCCATTTTCCATGGGGAAAACGAAGTCATTGGCCCAGGCTCTGGGTGTCAGATGACTGGTGGCATCTGGGGCTCTAAGGACTTGCAGGGTCCTAGTTGCTGGCAGCTTTCGTTCTGGAAGGATCCAGCAGAGTTTGTAGATTCCTGGCTTGGCACTGCCCTGCCTGCCAGGCCAAGTGGCCACAAATGAAGGCCATTTTCCATGGGAAAAACGAAGTCCTTTCCCCAGGGTCTCAGGAATATGTTCAAGGTGGCGTTTGAGGCTCTAAGTACTTCCAGGGCCCTAGTTGCTGCCAGCTTTTCTTTTGGAAAAATCCAGCAACGATTGCATCATTCTAGCTAGGCTCCCACTTTCTGCCAGGGTGAGTGGCTGCCAAGGGAGGCCATTTGCCATGGGAAAAAGAAGTCCTTTCCCCAGGGTCTGGGTGTCAGATGAAAGGTGGCCTTTGGGGTTCTGAGGACTTGTAGGGTAGTACTTACTGGCTAGAGTAGAGGAAATGGATTCTATTTGAATATCTGTCCCACAGGTCCTGGTTGTCCTTGATGGGCTGCAGCTGTGAGCATTGAAGAGAACTGGGATAAAAGGGGGCGGCGTAGCCATTCAGGGAGAGCCTTGAAGGAGCCCTGAACTGGGAAAGAACAGCATGCAGAAGAAAGCGTCTGTGCTGTGAAGATCTGCAGCCATAAGAACACACCGAGGAGGTATGGACTTTAGCAATCTGAGAACAGCATGATGGGACTCTAGAGAAATAGAACAACAACAAGTGGCAGCTTTCGATTTGGAGCAATCCAGCAAAGCTTGCAAATTTCTTGCTGGGCACCACCCTCTTGGTCAGGGCGAGTGGCCAGAAATGGAGGCCATTTTCCATGGGGAAAACGAAGTCATTGGCCCAGGCTCTGGGTGTCAGATGACTGGTGGCATCTGGGGCTCTAAGGACTTGCAGGGTCCTAGTTGCTGGCAGCTTTCGTTCTGGAAGGATCCAGCACAGTTTGTAGATTCCTGGCTTGGCACTGCCCTGCCTGCCAGGCCGAGTGGCCACAAATGAAGGCCATTTTCCATGGGAAAAACGAAGTCCTTTCCCCAGGGTCTCAGTAATATGTTCAAGGTGGCGTTTGAGGCTCTAAGTACTTCCAGGGCCCTAGTTGCTGCCAGCTTTTCTTTTGGAAAAATCCAGCAACGATTGCATCATTCTAGCTAGGCTCCCACTTTCTGCCAGGGTGAGTGGCTGCCAAGGGAGGCCATTTGCCATGGGAAAAAGAAGTCCTTTCCCCAGGGTCTGGGTGTCAGATGAAAGGTGGCCTTTGGGGTTCTGAGGACTTGTAGGGTAGTACTTACTGGCTAGAGTAGAGGAAATGGATTCTATTTGAATATCTGTCCCACAGGTCCTGGTTGTCCTTGATGGGCTGCAGCTGTGAGCATTGAAGAGAACTGGGATAAAAGGGGGCGGCGTAGCCATTCAGGGAGAGCCTTGAAGGAGCCCTGAACTGGGAAAGAACAGCATGCAGAAGAAAGCGTCTGTGCTGTGAAGATCTGCAGCCATAAGAACACACCGAGGAGGTATGGACTTTAGCAATCTGAGAACAGCATGATGGGACTCTAGAGAAATAGAACAACAACAAGTGGCAGCTTTCGATTTGGAGCAATCCAGCAAAGCTTGCAAATTTCTTGCTGGGCACCACCCTCTTGGTCAGGGCGAGTGGCCAGAAATGGAGGCCATTTTCCATGGGGAAAACGAAGTCATTGGCCCAGGCTCTGGGTGTCAGATGACAGGTGGCATCTGGGGCTGTAAGGACTTGCAGGGTCCTAGTTGCTGGCAGCTTTCGTTCTGGAAGGATCCAGCAGAGTTTGTAGATTCCTGGCTTGGCACTGCCCTGCCTGCCAGGCCGAGTGGCCACAAATGAAGGCCATTTTCCATGGGAAAAACGAAGTCCTTTCCCCAGGGTCTCAGTAATATGTTCAAGGTGGCGTTTGAGGCTCTAAGTACTTCCAGGGCCCTAGTTGCTGGCAGCTTTTCTTTTGGAAAAATCCAGCAACGATTGCATCATTCTAGCTAGGCTCCCACTTTCTGCCAGGGTGAGTGGCTGCCAAGGGAGGCCATTTGCCATGGGAAAAAGAAGTCCTTTCCCCAGGGTCTGGGTGTCAGATGAAAGGTGGCCTTTGGGGTTCTGAGGACTTGTAGGGTAGTACTTACTGGCTAGAGTAGAGGAAATGGATTCTATTTGAATATCTGTCCCACAGGTCCTGGTTGTCCTTGATGGGCTGCAGCTGTGAGCATTGAAGAGAACTGGGATAAAAGGGGGCGGCGTAGCCATTCAGGGAGAGCCTTGAAGGAGCCCTGAACTGGGAAAGAACAGCATGCAGAAGAAAGCGTCTGTGCTGTGAAGATCTGCAGCCATAAGAACACACCGAGGAGGTATGGACTTTAGCAATCTGAGAACAGCATGATGGGACTCTAGAGAAATAGAACAACAACAAGTGGCAGCTTTCGATTTGGAGCAATCCAGCAAAGCTTGCAAATTTCTTGCTGGGCACCACCCTCTTGGTCAGGGCGAGTGGCCAGAAATGGAGGCCATTTTCCATGGGGAAAACGAAGTCATTGGCCCAGGCTCTGGGTGTCAGATGACTGGTGGCATCTGGGGCTCTAAGGACTTGCAGGGTCCTAGTTGCTGGCAGCTTTCGTTCTGGAAGGATCCAGCAGAGTTTGTAGATTCCTGGCTTGGCACTGCCCTGCCTGCCAGGCCGAGTGGCCACAAATGAAGGCCATTTTCCATGGGAAAAACGAAGTCCTTTCCCCAGGGTCTCAGTAATATGTTCAAGGTGGCGTTTGAGGCTCTAAGTACTTCCAGGGCCCTAGTTGCTGGCAGCTTTTCTTTTGGAAAAATCCAGCAACGATTGCATCATTCTAGCTAGGCTCCCACTTTCTGCCAGGGTGAGTGGCTGCCAAGGGAGGCCATTTGCCATGGGAAAAAGAAGTCCTTTCCCCAGGGTCTGGGTGTCAGATGAAAGGTGGCCTTTGGGGTTCTGAGGACTTGTAGGGTAGTACTTACTGGCTAGAGTAGAGGAAATGGATTCTATTTGAATATCTGTCCCACAGGTCCTGGTTGTCCTTGATGGGCTGCAGCTGTGAGCATTGAAGAGAACTGGGATAAAAGGGGGCGGCGTAGCCATTCAGGGAGAGCCTTGAAGGAGCCCTGAACTGGGAAAGAACAGCATGCAGAAGAAAGCGTCTGTGCTGTGAAGATCTGCAGCCATAAGAACACACCGAGGAGGTATGGACTTTAGCAATCTGAGAACAGCATGATGGGACTCTAGAGAAATAGAACAACAACAAGTGGCAGCTTTCGATTTGGAGCAATCCAGCAAAGCTTGCAAATTTCTTGCTGGGCACCACCCTCTTGGTCAGGGCGAGTGGCCAGAAATGGAGGCCATTTTCCATGGGGAAAACGAAGTCATTGGCCCAGGCTCTGGGTGTCAGATGACTGGTGGCATCTGGGGCTCTAAGGACTTGCAGGGTCCTAGTTGCTGGCAGCTTTCGTTCTGGAAGGATCCAGCAGAGTTTGTAGATTCCTGGCTTGGCACTGCCCTGCCTGCCAGGCCGAGTGGCCACAAATGAAGGCCATTTTCCATGGGAAAAACGAAGTCCTTTCCCCAGGGTCTCAGTAATATGTTCAAGGTGGCGTTTGAGGCTCTAAGTACTTCCAGGGCCCTAGTTGCTGGCAGCTTTTCTTTTGGAAAAATCCAGCAACGATTGCATCATTCTAGCTAGGCTCCCACTTTCTGCCAGGGTGAGTGGCTGCCAAGGGAGGCCATTTGCCATGGGAAAAAGAAGTCCTTTCCCCAGGGTCTGGGTGTCAGATGAAAGGTGGCCTTTGGGGTTCTGAGGACTTGTAGGGTAGTACTTACTGGCTAGAGTAGAGGAAATGGATTCTATTTGAATATCTGTCCCACAGGTCCTGGTTGTCCTTGATGGGCTGCAGCTGTGAGCATTGAAGAGAACTGGGATAAAAGGGGGCGGCGTAGCCATTCAGGGAGAGCCTTGAAGGAGCCCTGAACTGGGAAAGAACAGCATGCAGAAGAAAGCGTCTGTGCTGTGAAGATCTGCAGCCATAAGAACACACCGAGGAGGTATGGACTTTAGCAATCTGAGAACAGCATGATGGGACTCTAGAGAAATAGAACAACAACAAGTGGCAGCTTTCGATTTGGAGCAATCCAGCAAAGCTTGCAAATTTCTTGCTGGGCACCACCCTCTTGGTCAGGGCGAGTGGCCAGAAATGGAGGCCATTTTCCATGGGGAAAACGAAGTCATTGGCCCAGGCTCTGGGTGTCAGATGACTGGTGGCATCTGGGGCTGTAAGGACTTGCAGGGTCCTAGTTGCTGGCAGCTTTCGTTCTGGAAGGATCCAGCACAGTTTGTAGATTCCTGGCTTGGCACTGCCCTGCCTGCCAGGCCGAGTGGCCAGAAATGAAGGCCATTTTCCATGGGAAAAACGAAGTCCTTTCCCCAGGGTCTCAGTAATATGTTCAAGGTGGCGTTTGAGGCTCTAAGTACTTCCAGGGCCCTAGTTGCTGCCAGCTTTTCTTTTGGAAAAATCCAGCAACGATTGCATCATTCTAGCTAGGCTCCCACTTTCTGCCAGGGTGAGTGGCTGCCAAGGGAGGCCATTTGCCATGGGAAAAAGAAGTCCTTTCCCCAGGGTCTGGGTGTCAGATGAAAGGTGGCCTTTGGGGTTCTGAGGACTTGTAGGGTAGTACTTACTGGCTAGAGTAGAGGAAATGGATTCTATTTGAATATCTGTCCCACAGGTCCTGGTTGTCCTTGATGGGCTGCAGCTGTGAGCATTGAAGAGAACTGGGATAAAAGGGGGCGGCGTAGCCATTCAGGGAGAGCCTTGAAGGAGCCCTGAACTGGGAAAGAACAGCATGCAGAAGAAAGCGTCTGTGCTGTGAAGATCTGCAGCCATAAGAACACACCGAGGAGGTATGGACTTTAGCAATCTGAGAACAGCATGATGGGACTCTAGAGAAATAGAACAACAACAAGTGGCAGCTTTCGATTTGGAGCAATCCAGCAAAGCTTGCAAATTTCTTGCTGGGCACCACCCTCTTGGTCAGGGCGAGTGGCCAGAAATGGAGGCCATTTTCCATGGGGAAAACGAAGTCATTGGCCCAGGCTCTGGGTGTCAGATGACAGGTGGCATCTGGGGCTGTAAGGACTTGCAGGGTCCTAGTTGCTGGCAGCTTTCGTTCTGGAAGGATCCAGCAGAGTTTGTAGATTCCTGGCTTGGCACTGCCCTGCCTGCCAGGCCGAGTGGCCAGAAATGAAGGCCATTTTCCATGGGAAAAACGAAGTCCTTTCCCCAGGGTCTCAGTAATATGTTCAAGGTGGCGTTTGAGGCTCTAAGTACTTCCAGGGCCCTAGTTGCTGCCAGCTTTTCTTTTGGAAAAATCCAGCAACGATTGCATCATTCTAGCTAGGCTCCCACTTTCTGCCAGGGTGAGTGGCTGCCAAGGGAGGCCATTTGCCATGGGAAAAAGAAGTCCTTTCCCCAGGGTCTGGGTGTCAGATGAAAGGTGGCCTTTGGGGTTCTGAGGACTTGTAGGGTAGTACTTACTGGCTAGAGTAGAGGAAATGGATTCTATTTGAATATCTGTCCCACAGGTCCTGGTTGTCCTTGATGGGCTGCAGCTGTGAGCATTGAAGAGAACTGGGATAAAAGGGGGCGGCGTAGCCATTCAGGGAGAGCCTTGAAGGAGCCCTGAACTGGGAAAGAACAGCATGCAGAAGAAAGCGTCTGTGCTGTGAAGATCTGCAGCCATAAGAACACACCGAGGAGGTATGGACTTTAGCAATCTGAGAACAGCATGATGGGACTCTAGAGAAATAGAACAACAACAAGTGGCAGCTTTCGATTTGGAGCAATCCAGCAAAGCTTGCAAATTTCTTGCTGGGCACCACCCTCTTGGTCAGGGCGAGTGGCCAGAAATGGAGGCCATTTTCCATGGGGAAAACGAAGTCATTGGCCCAGGCTCTGGGTGTCAGATGACTGGTGGCATCTGGGGCTCTAAGGACTTGCAGGGTCCTAGTTGCTGGCAGCTTTCGTTCTGGAAGGATCCAGCACAGTTTGTAGATTCCTGGCTTGGCACTGCCCTGCCTGCCAGGCCAAGTGGCCACAAATGAAGGCCATTTTCCATGGGAAAAACGAAGTCCTTTCCCCAGGGTCTCAGTAATATGTTCAAGGTGGCGTTTGAGGCTCTAAGTACTTCCAGGGCCCTAGTTGCTGGCAGCTTTTCTTTTGGAAAAATCCAGCAACGATTGCATCATTCTAGCTAGGCTCCCACTTTCTGCCAGGGTGAGTGGCTGCCAAGGGAGGCCATTTGCCATGGGAAAAAGAAGTCCTTTCCCCAGGGTCTGGGTGTCAGATGAAAGGTGGCCTTTGGGGTTCTGAGGACTTGTAGGGTAGTACTTACTGGCTAGAGTAGAGGAAATGGATTCTATTTGAATATCTGTCCCACAGGTCCTGGTTGTCCTTGATGGGCTGCAGCTGTGAGCATTGAAGAGAACTGGGATAAAAGGGGGCGGCGTAGCCATTCAGGGAGAGCCTTGAAGGAGCCCTGAACTGGGAAAGAACAGCATGCAGAAGAAAGCGTCTGTGCTGTGAAGATCTGCAGCCATAAGAACACACCGAGGAGGTATGGACTTTAGCAATCTGAGAACAGCATGATGGGACTCTAGAGAAATAGAACAACAACAAGTGGCAGCTTTCGATTTGGAGCAATCCAGCAAAGCTTGCAAATTTCTTGCTGGGCACCACCCTCTTGGTCAGGGCGAGTGGCCAGAAATGGAGGCCATTTTCCATGGGGAAAACGAAGTCATTGGCCCAGGCTCTGGGTGTCAGATGACTGGTGGCATCTGGGGCTCTAAGGACTTGCAGGGTCCTAGTTGCTGGCAGCTTTCGTTCTGGAAGGATCCAGCAGAGTTTGTAGATTCCTGGCTTGGCACTGCCCTGCCTGCCAGGCCGAGTGGCCACAAATGAAGGCCATTTTCCATGGGAAAAACGAAGTCCTTTCCCCAGGGTCTCAGTAATATGTTCAAGGTGGCGTTTGAGGCTCTAAGTACTTCCAGGGCCCTAGTTGCTGCCAGCTTTTCTTTTGGAAAAATCCAGCAACGATTGCATCATTCTAGCTAGGCTCCCACTTTCTGCCAGGGTGAGTGGCTGCCAAGGGAGGCCATTTGCCATGGGAAAAAGAAGTCCTTTCCCCAGGGTCTGGGTGTCAGATGAAAGGTGGCCTTTGGGGTTCTGAGGACTTGTAGGGTAGTACTTACTGGCTAGAGTAGAGGAAATGGATTCTATTTGAATATCTGTCCCACAGGTCCTGGTTGTCCTTGATGGGCTGCAGCTGTGAGCATTGAAGAGAACTGGGATAAAAGGGGGCGGCGTAGCCATTCAGGGAGAGCCTTGAAGGAGCCCTGAACTGGGAAAGAACAGCATGCAGAAGAAAGCGTCTGTGCTGTGAAGATCTGCAGCCATAAGAACACACCGAGGAGGTATGGACTTTAGCAATCTGAGAACAGCATGATGGGACTCTAGAGAAATAGAACAACAACAAGTGGCAGCTTTCGATTTGGAGCAATCCAGCAAAGCTTGCAAATTTCTTGCTGGGCACCACCCTCTTGGTCAGGGCGAGTGGCCAGAAATGGAGGCCATTTTCCATGGGGAAAACGAAGTCATTGGCCCAGGCTCTGGGTGTCAGATGACTGGTGGCATCTGGGGCTCTAAGGACTTGCAGGGTCCTAGTTGCTGGCAGCTTTCGTTCTGGAAGGATCCAGCACAGTTTGTAGATTCCTGGCTTGGCACTGCCCTGCCTGCCAGGCCGAGTGGCCACAAATGAAGGCCATTTTCCATGGGAAAAACGAAGTCCTTTCCCCAGGGTCTCAGTAATATGTTCAAGGTGGCGTTTGAGGCTCTAAGTACTTCCAGGGCCCTAGTTGCTGCCAGCTTTTCTTTTGGAAAAATCCAGCAACGATTGCATCATTCTAGCTAGGCTCCCACTTTCTGCCAGGGTGAGTGGCTGCCAAGGGAGGCCATTTGCCATGGGAAAAAGAAGTCCTTTCCCCAGGGTCTGGGTGTCAGATGAAAGGTGGCCTTTGGGGTTCTGAGGACTTGTAGGGTAGTACTTACTGGCTAGAGTAGAGGAAATGGATTCTATTTGAATATCTGTCCCACAGGTCCTGGTTGTCCTTGATGGGCTGCAGCTGTGAGCATTGAAGAGAACTGGGATAAAAGGGGGCGGCGTAGCCATTCAGGGAGAGCCTTGAAGGAGCCCTGAACTGGGAAAGAACAGCATGCAGAAGAAAGCGTCTGTGCTGTGAAGATCTGCAGCCATAAGAACACACCGAGGAGGTATGGACTTTAGCAATCTGAGAACAGCATGATGGGACTCTAGAGAAATAGAACAACAACAAGTGGCAGCTTTCGATTTGGAGCAATCCAGCAAAGCTTGCAAATTTCTTGCTGGGCACCACCCTCTTGGTCAGGGCGAGTGGCCAGAAATGGAGGCCATTTTCCATGGGGAAAACGAAGTCATTGGCCCAGGCTCTGGGTGTCAGATGACAGGTGGCATCTGGGGCTGTAAGGACTTGCAGGGTCCTAGTTGCTGGCAGCTTTCGTTCTGGAAGGATCCAGCAGAGTTTGTAGATTCCTGGCTTGGCACTGCCCTGCCTGCCAGGCCGAGTGGCCACAAATGAAGGCCATTTTCCATGGGAAAAACGAAGTCCTTTCCCCAGGGTCTCAGTAATATGTTCAAGGTGGCGTTTGAGGCTCTAAGTACTTCCAGGGCCCTAGTTGCTGGCAGCTTTTCTTTTGGAAAAATCCAGCAACGATTGCATCATTCTAGCTAGGCTCCCACTTTCTGCCAGGGTGAGTGGCTGCCAAGGGAGGCCATTTGCCATGGGAAAAAGAAGTCCTTTCCCCAGGGTCTGGGTGTCAGATGAAAGGTGGCCTTTGGGGTTCTGAGGACTTGTAGGGTAGTACTTACTGGCTAGAGTAGAGGAAATGGATTCTATTTGAATATCTGTCCCACAGGTCCTGGTTGTCCTTGATGGGCTGCAGCTGTGAGCATTGAAGAGAACTGGGATAAAAGGGGGCGGCGTAGCCATTCAGGGAGAGCCTTGAAGGAGCCCTGAACTGGGAAAGAACAGCATGCAGAAGAAAGCGTCTGTGCTGTGAAGATCTGCAGCCATAAGAACACACCGAGGAGGTATGGACTTTAGCAATCTGAGAACAGCATGATGGGACTCTAGAGAAATAGAACAACAACAAGTGGCAGCTTTCGATTTGGAGCAATCCAGCAAAGCTTGCAAATTTCTTGCTGGGCACCACCCTCTTGGTCAGGGCGAGTGGCCAGAAATGGAGGCCATTTTCCATGGGGAAAACGAAGTCATTGGCCCAGGCTCTGGGTGTCAGATGACAGGTGGCATCTGGGGCTCTAAGGACTTGCAGGGTCCTAGTTGCTGGCAGCTTTCGTTCTGGAAGGATCCAGCAGAGTTTGTAGATTCCTGGCTTGGCACTGCCCTGCCTGCCAGGCCGAGTGGCCACAAATGAAGGCCATTTTCCATGGGAAAAACGAAGTCCTTTCCCCAGGGTCTCAGTAATATGTTCAAGGTGGCGTTTGAGGCTCTAAGTACTTCCAGGGCCCTAGTTGCTGGCAGCTTTTCTTTTGGAAAAATCCAGCAACGATTGCATCATTCTAGCTAGGCTCCCACTTTCTGCCAGGGTGAGTGGCTGCCAAGGGAGGCCATTTGCCATGGGAAAAAGAAGTCCTTTCCCCAGGGTCTGGGTGTCAGATGAAAGGTGGCCTTTGGGGTTCTGAGGACTTGTAGGGTAGTACTTACTGGCTAGAGTAGAGGAAATGGATTCTATTTGAATATCTGTCCCACAGGTCCTGGTTGTCCTTGATGGGCTGCAGCTGTGAGCATTGAAGAGAACTGGGATAAAAGGGGGCGGCGTAGCCATTCAGGGAGAGCCTTGAAGGAGCCCTGAACTGGGAAAGAACAGCATGCAGAAGAAAGCGTCTGTGCTGTGAAGATCTGCAGCCATAAGAACACACCGAGGAGGTATGGACTTTAGCAATCTGAGAACAGCATGATGGGACTCTAGAGAAATAGAACAACAACAAGTGGCAGCTTTCGATTTGGAGCAATCCAGCAAAGCTTGCAAATTTCTTGCTGGGCACCACCCTCTTGGTCAGGGCGAGTGGCCAGAAATGGAGGCCATTTTCCATGGGGAAAACGAAGTCATTGGCCCAGGCTCTGGGTGTCAGATGACTGGTGGCATCTGGGGCTCTAAGGACTTGCAGGGTCCTAGTTGCTGGCAGCTTTCGTTCTGGAAGGATCCAGCAGAGTTTGTAGATTCCTGGCTTGGCACTGCCCTGCCTGCCAGGCCGAGTGGCCACAAATGAAGGCCATTTTCCATGGGAAAAACGAAGTCCTTTCCCCAGGGTCTCAGTAATATGTTCAAGGTGGCGTTTGAGGCTCTAAGTACTTCCAGGGCCCTAGTTGCTGGCAGCTTTTCTTTTGGAAAAATCCAGCAACGATTGCATCATTCTAGCTAGGCTCCCACTTTCTGCCAGGGTGAGTGGCTGCCAAGGGAGGCCATTTGCCATGGGAAAAAGAAGTCCTTTCCCCAGGGTCTGGGTGTCAGATGAAAGGTGGCCTTTGGGGTTCTGAGGACTTGTAGGGTAGTACTTACTGGCTAGAGTAGAGGAAATGGATTCTATTTGAATATCTGTCCCACAGGTCCTGGTTGTCCTTGATGGGCTGCAGCTGTGAGCATTGAAGAGAACTGGGATAAAAGGGGGCGGCGTAGCCATTCAGGGAGAGCCTTGAAGGAGCCCTGAACTGGGAAAGAACAGCATGCAGAAGAAAGCGTCTGTGCTGTGAAGATCTGCAGCCATAAGAACACACCGAGGAGGTATGGACTTTAGCAATCTGAGAACAGCATGATGGGACTCTAGAGAAATAGAACAACAACAAGTGGCAGCTTTCGATTTGGAGCAATCCAGCAAAGCTTGCAAATTTCTTGCTGGGCACCACCCTCTTGGTCAGGGCGAGTGGCCAGAAATGGAGGCCATTTTCCATGGGGAAAACGAAGTCATTGGCCCAGGCTCTGGGTGTCAGATGACTGGTGGCATCTGGGGCTGTAAGGACTTGCAGGGTCCTAGTTGCTGGCAGCTTTCGTTCTGGAAGGATCCAGCACAGTTTGTAGATTCCTGGCTTGGCACTGCCCTGCCTGCCAGGCCGAGTGGCCAGAAATGAAGGCCATTTTCCATGGGAAAAACGAAGTCCTTTCCCCAGGGTCTCAGTAATATGTTCAAGGTGGCGTTTGAGGCTCTAAGTACTTCCAGGGCCCTAGTTGCTGCAGCTTTTCTTTTGGAAAATCCAGCAACGATTGCATCATTCTAGCTAGGCTCCCACTTTCTGCCAGGGTGAGTGGCTGCCAAGGGAGGCCATTTGCCATGGGAAAAAGAAGTCCTTTCCCCAGGGTCTGGGTGTCAGATGAAAGGTGGCCTTTGGGGTTCTGAGGACTTGTAGGGTAGTACTTACTGGCTAGAGTAGAGGAAATGGATTCTATTTGAATATCTGTCCCACAGGTCCTGGTTGTCCTTGATGGGCTGCAGCTGTGAGCATTGAAGAGAACTGGGATAAAAGGGGGCGGCGTAGCCATTCAGGGAGAGCCTTGAAGGAGCCCTGAACTGGGAAAGAACAGCATGCAGAAGAAAGCGTCTGTGCTGTGAAGATCTGCAGCCATAAGAACACACCGAGGAGGTATGGACTTTAGCAATCTGAGAACAGCATGATGGGACTCTAGAGAAATAGAACAACAACAAGTGGCAGCTTTCGATTTGGAGCAATCCAGCAAAGCTTGCAAATTTCTTGCTGGGCACCACCCTCTTGGTCAGGGCGAGTGGCCAGAAATGGAGGCCATTTTCCATGGGGAAAACGAAGTCATTGGCCCAGGCTCTGGGTGTCAGATGACTGGTGGCATCTGGGGCTCTAAGGACTTGCAGGGTCCTAGTTGCTGGCAGCTTTCGTTCTGGAAGGATCCAGCAGAGTTTGTAGATTCCTGGCTTGGCACTGCCCTGCCTGCCAGGCCGAGTGGCCAGAAATGAAGGCCATTTTCCATGGGAAAAACGAAGTCCTTTCCCCAGGGTCTCAGTAATATGTTCAAGGTGGCGTTTGAGGCTCTAAGTACTTCCAGGGCCCTAGTTGCTGGCAGCTTTTCTTTTGGAAAAATCCAGCAACGATTGCATCATTCTAGCTAGGCTCCCACTTTCTGCCAGGGTGAGTGGCTGCCAAGGGAGGCCATTTGCCATGGGAAAAAGAAGTCCTTTCCCCAGGGTCTGGGTGTCAGATGAAAGGTGGCCTTTGGGGTTCTGAGGACTTGTAGGGTAGTACTTACTGGCTAGAGTAGAGGAAATGGATTCTATTTGAATATCTGTCCCACAGGTCCTGGTTGTCCTTGATGGGCTGCAGCTGTGAGCATTGAAGAGAACTGGATAAAAGGGGGCGGCGTAGCCATTCAGGGAGAGCCTTGAAGGAGCCCTGAACTGGGAAAGAACAGCATGCAGAAGAAAGCGTCTGTGCTGTGAAGATCTGCAGCCATAAGAACACACCGAGGAGGTATGGACTTTAGCAATCTGAGAACAGCATGATGGGACTCTAGAGAAATAGAACAACAACAAGTGGCAGCTTTCGATTTGGAGCAATCCAGCAAAGCTTGCAAATTTCTTGCTGGGCACCACCCTCTTGGTCAGGGCGAGTGGCCAGAAATGGAGGCCATTTTCCATGGGGAAAACGAAGTCATTGGCCCAGGCTCTGGGTGTCAGATGACAGGTGGCATCTGGGGCTCTAAGGACTTGCAGGGTCCTAGTTGCTGGCAGCTTTCGTTCTGGAAGGATCCAGCACAGTTTGTAGATTCCTGGCTTGGCACTGCCCTGCCTGCCAGGCCGAGTGGCCACAAATGAAGGCCATTTTCCATGGGAAAAACGAAGTCCTTTCCCCAGGGTCTCAGGAATATGTTCAAGGTGGCGTTTGAGGCTCTAAGTACTTCCAGGGCCCTAGTTGCTGCCAGCTTTTCTTTTGGAAAAATCCAGCAACGATTGCATCATTCTAGCTAGGCTCCCACTTTCTGCCAGGGTGAGTGGCTGCCAAGGGAGGCCATTTGCCATGGGAAAAAGAAGTCCTTTCCCCAGGGTCTGGGTGTCAGATGAAAGGTGGCCTTTGGGGTTCTGAGGACTTGTAGGGTAGTACTTACTGGCTAGAGTAGAGGAAATGGATTCTATTTGAATATCTGTCCCACAGGTCCTGGTTGTCCTTGATGGGCTGCAGCTGTGAGCATTGAAGAGAACTGGGATAAAAGGGGGCGGCGTAGCCATTCAGGGAGAGCCTTGAAGGAGCCCTGAACTGGGAAAGAACAGCATGCAGAAGAAAGCGTCTGTGCTGTGAAGATCTGCAGCCATAAGAACACACCGAGGAGGTATGGACTTTAGCAATCTGAGAACAGCATGATGGGACTCTAGAGAAATAGAACAACAACAAGTGGCAGCTTTCGATTTGGAGCAATCCAGCAAAGCTTGCAAATTTCTTGCTGGGCACCACCCTCTTGGTCAGGGCGAGTGGCCAGAAATGGAGGCCATTTTCCATGGGGAAAACGAAGTCATTGGCCCAGGCTCTGGGTGTCAGATGACTGGTGGCATCTGGGGCTCTAAGGACTTGCAGGGTCCTAGTTGCTGGCAGCTTTCGTTCTGGAAGGATCCAGCAGAGTTTGTAGATTCCTGGCTTGGCACTGCCCTGCCTGCCAGGCCGAGTGGCCACAAATGAAGGCCATTTTCCATGGGAAAAACGAAGTCCTTTCCCCAGGGTCTCAGGAATATGTTCAAGGTGGCGTTTGAGGCTCTAAGTACTTCCAGGGCCCTAGTTGCTGCCAGCTTTTCTTTTGGAAAAATCCAGCAACGATTGCATCATTCTAGCTAGGCTCCCACTTTCTGCCAGGGTGAGTGGCTGCCAAGGGAGGCCATTTGCCATGGGAAAAAGAAGTCCTTTCCCCAGGGTCTGGGTGTCAGATGAAAGGTGGCCTTTGGGGTTCTGAGGACTTGTAGGGTAGTACTTACTGGCTAGAGTAGAGGAAATGGATTCTATTTGAATATCTGTCCCACAGGTCCTGGTTGTCCTTGATGGGCTGCAGCTGTGAGCATTGAAGAGAACTGGGATAAAAGGGGGCGGCGTAGCCATTCAGGAGAGCCTTGAAGGAGCCCTGAACTGGGAAAGAACAGCATGCAGAAGAAAGCGTCTGTGCTGTGAAGATCTGCAGCCATAAGAACACACCGAGGAGGTATGGACTTTAGCAATCTGAGAACAGCATGATGGGACTCTAGAGAAATAGAACAACAACAAGTGGCAGCTTTCGATTTGGAGCAATCCAGCAAAGCTTGCAAATTTCTTGCTGGGCACCACCCTCTTGGTCAGGGCGAGTGGCCAGAAATGGAGGCCATTTTCCATGGGGAAAACGAAGTCATTGGCCCAGGCTCTGGGTGTCAGATGACAGGTGGCATCTGGGGCTCTAAGGACTTGCAGGGTCCTAGTTGCTGGCAGCTTTCGTTCTGGAAGGATCCAGCAGAGTTTGTAGATTCCTGGCTTGGCACTGCCCTGCCTGCCAGGCCGAGTGGCCACAAATGAAGGCCATTTTCCATGGGAAAAACGAAGTCCTTTCCCCAGGGTCTCAGTAATATGTTCAAGGTGGCGTTTGAGGCTCTAAGTACTTCCAGGGCCCTAGTTGCTGCCAGCTTTTCTTTTGGAAAAATCCAGCAACGATTGCATCATTCTAGCTAGGCTCCCACTTTCTGCCAGGGTGAGTGGCTGCCAAGGGAGGCCATTTGCCATGGGAAAAAGAAGTCCTTTCCCCAGGGTCTGGGTGTCAGATGAAAGGTGGCCTTTGGGGTTCTGAGGACTTGTAGGGTAGTACTTACTGGCTAGAGTAGAGGAAATGGATTCTATTTGAATATCTGTCCCACAGGTCCTGGTTGTCCTTGATGGGCTGCAGCTGTGAGCATTGAAGAGAACTGGGATAAAAGGGGGCGGCGTAGCCATTCAGGGAGAGCCTTGAAGGAGCCCTGAACTGGGAAAGAACAGCATGCAGAAGAAAGCGTCTGTGCTGTGAAGATCTGCAGCCATAAGAACACACCGAGGAGGTATGGACTTTAGCAATCTGAGAACAGCATGATGGGACTCTAGAGAAATAGAACAACAACAAGTGGCAGCTTTCGATTTGGAGCAATCCAGCAAAGCTTGCAAATTTCTTGCTGGGCACCACCCTCTTGGTCAGGGCGAGTGGCCAGAAATGGAGGCCATTTTCCATGGGGAAAACGAAGTCATTGGCCCAGGCTCTGGGTGTCAGATGACTGGTGGCATCTGGGGCTCTAAGGACTTGCAGGGTCCTAGTTGCTGGCAGCTTTCGTTCTGGAAGGATCCAGCAGAGTTTGTAGATTCCTGGCTTGGCACTGCCCTGCCTGCCAGGCCGAGTGGCCACAAATGAAGGCCATTTTCCATGGGAAAAACGAAGTCCTTTCCCCAGGGTCTCAGTAATATGTTCAAGGTGGCGTTTGAGGCTCTAAGTACTTCCAGGGCCCTAGTTGCTGCAGCTTTTCTTTTGGAAAAATCCAGCAACGATTGCATCATTCTAGCTAGGCTCCCACTTTCTGCCAGGGTGAGTGGCTGCCAAGGGAGGCCATTTGCCATGGGAAAAAGAAGTCCTTTCCCCAGGGTCTGGGTGTCAGATGAAAGGTGGCCTTTGGGGTTCTGAGGACTTGTAGGGTAGTACTTACTGGCTAGAGTAGAGGAAATGGATTCTATTTGAATATCTGTCCCACAGGTCCTGGTTGTCCTTGATGGGCTGCAGCTGTGAGCATTGAAGAGAACTGGATAAAAGGGGGCGGCGTAGCCATTCAGGGAGAGCCTTGAAGGAGCCCTGAACTGGGAAAGAACAGCATGCAGAAGAAAGCGTCTGTGCTGTGAAGATCTGCAGCCATAAGAACACACCGAGGAGGTATGGACTTTAGCAATCTGAGAACAGCATGATGGGACTCTAGAGAAATAGAACAACAACAAGTGGCAGCTTTCGATTTGGAGCAATCCAGCAAAGCTTGCAAATTTCTTGCTGGGCACCACCCTCTTGGTCAGGGCGAGTGGCCAGAAATGGAGGCCATTTTCCATGGGGAAAACGAAGTCATTGGCCCAGGCTCTGGGTGTCAGATGACTGGTGGCATCTGGGGCTCTAAGGACTTGCAGGGTCCTAGTTGCTGGCAGCTTTCGTTCTGGAAGGATCCAGCAGAGTTTGTAGATTCCTGGCTTGGCACTGCCCTGCCTGCCAGGCCAAGTGGCCAGAAATGAAGGCCATTTTCCATGGGAAAAACGAAGTCCTTTCCCCAGGGTCTCAGTAATATGTTCAAGGTGGCGTTTGAGGCTCTAAGTACTTCCAGGGCCCTAGTTGCTGGCAGCTTTTCTTTTGGAAAAATCCAGCAACGATTGCATCATTCTAGCTAGGCTCCCACTTTCTGCCAGGGTGAGTGGCTGCCAAGGGAGGCCATTTGCCATGGGAAAAAGAAGTCCTTTCCCCAGGGTCTGGGTGTCAGATGAAAGGTGGCCTTTGGGGTTCTGAGGACTTGTAGGGTAGTACTTACTGGCTAGAGTAGAGGAAATGGATTCTATTTGAATATCTGTCCCACAGGTCCTGGTTGTCCTTGATGGGCTGCAGCTGTGAGCATTGAAGAGAACTGGGATAAAAGGGGGCGGCGTAGCCATTCAGGGAGAGCCTTGAAGGAGCCCTGAACTGGGAAAGAACAGCATGCAGAAGAAAGCGTCTGTGCTGTGAAGATCTGCAGCCATAAGAACACACCGAGGAGGTATGGACTTTAGCAATCTGAGAACAGCATGATGGGACTCTAGAGAAATAGAACAACAACAAGTGGCAGCTTTCGATTTGGAGCAATCCAGCAAAGCTTGCAAATTTCTTGCTGGGCACCACCCTCTTGGTCAGGGCGAGTGGCCAGAAATGGAGGCCATTTTCCATGGGGAAAACGAAGTCATTGGCCCAGGCTCTGGGTGTCAGATGACAGGTGGCATCTGGGGCTCTAAGGACTTGCAGGGTCCTAGTTGCTGGCAGCTTTCGTTCTGGAAGGATCCAGCAGAGTTTGTAGATTCCTGGCTTGGCACTGCCCTGCCTGCCAGGCCGAGTGGCCACAAATGAAGGCCATTTTCCATGGGAAAAACGAAGTCCTTTCCCCAGGGTCTCAGTAATATGTTCAAGGTGGCGTTTGAGGCTCTAAGTACTTCCAGGGCCCTAGTTGCTGCCAGCTTTTCTTTTGGAAAAATCCAGCAACGATTGCATCATTCTAGCTAGGCTCCCACTTTCTGCCAGGGTGAGTGGCTGCCAAGGGAGGCCATTTGCCATGGGAAAAAGAAGTCCTTTCCCCAGGGTCTGGGTGTCAGATGAAAGGTGGCCTTTGGGGTTCTGAGGACTTGTAGGGTAGTACTTACTGGCTAGAGTAGAGGAAATGGATTCTATTTGAATATCTGTCCCACAGGTCCTGGTTGTCCTTGATGGGCTGCAGCTGTGAGCATTGAAGAGAACTGGGATAAAAGGGGGCGGCGTAGCCATTCAGGGAGAGCCTTGAAGGAGCCCTGAACTGGGAAAGAACAGCATGCAGAAGAAAGCGTCTGTGCTGTGAAGATCTGCAGCCATAAGAACACACCGAGGAGGTATGGACTTTAGCAATCTGAGAACAGCATGATGGGACTCTAGAGAAATAGAACAACAACAAGTGGCAGCTTTCGATTTGGAGCAATCCAGCAAAGCTTGCAAATTTCTTGCTGGGCACCACCCTCTTGGTCAGGGCGAGTGGCCAGAAATGGAGGCCATTTTCCATGGGGAAAACGAAGTCATTGGCCCAGGCTCTGGGTGTCAGATGACTGGTGGCATCTGGGGCTCTAAGGACTTGCAGGGTCCTAGTTGCTGGCAGCTTTCGTTCTGGAAGGATCCAGCAGAGTTTGTAGATTCCTGGCTTGGCACTGCCCTGCCTGCCAGGCCGAGTGGCCACAAATGAAGGCCATTTTCCATGGGAAAAACGAAGTCCTTTCCCCAGGGTCTCAGGAATATGTTCAAGGTGGCGTTTGAGGCTCTAAGTACTTCCAGGGCCCTAGTTGCTGGCAGCTTTTCTTTTGGAAAAATCCAGCAACGATTGCATCATTCTAGCTAGGCTCCCACTTTCTGCCAGGGTGAGTGGCTGCCAAGGGAGGCCATTTGCCATGGGAAAAAGAAGTCCTTTCCCCAGGGTCTGGGTGTCAGATGAAAGGTGGCCTTTGGGGTTCTGAGGACTTGTAGGGTAGTACTTACTGGCTAGAGTAGAGGAAATGGATTCTATTTGAATATCTGTCCCACAGGTCCTGGTTGTCCTTGATGGGCTGCAGCTGTGAGCAA
>NW_027510098.1:35000-40190 GCF_051311805.1 Agelaius phoeniceus | reverse complement strand
TAAGAGCCATTCTTTCAGGAAAGGAGAAAAGAAAAAGGGGCGGGGCGGGGGGGGGCCCGGGGGGGTGGGGACAACCCAAGAAAACCCAAATCCAAACCACAAGCCCCCAACCCCCCCAAAAAAAACAACCTCAAAAATCAGTATCAGAGAAAGCCAAAGCAACTGGAAAAAACCCCCCAAAAAACCCCCAAAACAGCCCCCCCCCCCCCCCCCCAGAAAAACAAAACAAAACAAAATACCAAAGCAAACCCAAACCAAATCCCCCAAAGAACAACAACAAAAAAATGGAAAACATGTCATGGTCTTGAAAGGGGGGGTGGGGTTGGGGTTCATTGTGTGGGACGGGGGATCGATCGAGCCATCTGGCTCCGGGGTGTTATGAGGCTGTGAGCTTCGCCCGGCTCCGGGTCGCTGGCACGGCGAGGTGCCGGGCGGCGGGCGACAACAGGGGGACAGCAGGTCTACCATGGATCCGAGCCGGACCGGGCTAATCAGTCTACCCCGGCGGCGGCTGGGGACATCAGGTCTACCCGGCTCCGGCGGGACATCAGGTCTACCCCGGCTGCGGCCGGGGACAACAGGTCTACCCCGGCTCCGCCCGGGGACATCAGGTCTACCCCGGCTGCGGCCGGGGACAACAGGTCTACCCCGGCTCCGCCCGGGGACATCAGGTCTACCCCGGCTCCGCCCGGGGACATCAGGTCTACCCCGGCTGCGGCCGGGGACAACAGGTCTACCCCGGCTCCGGTCGGGGACATCAGGTCTACCCCGGCTGCGGCCGGGGACATCAGTCTACCCCGGCTGCGGCCGGGGACATCAGGTCTACCCCGGCTCCGGTCGGGACATCAGGTCTACCCCGGCTCCGGTCGGGGACATCAGGTCTACCCCGGCTGCGGCCGGGGACAACAGGTCTACCCCGGCTCCGCCCGGGGACATCAGGTCTACCCCGGCTGCGGCCGGGGACAACAGGTCTACCCGGCTCCGGTCGGGGACATCAGGTCTACCCCGGCTCCGCCCGGGGACATCAGGTCTACCCCGGCTCCGGCCGGGGACATCAGGTCTACCCCGGCACCGCCCGGGGACATCAGGTCTACCCCGGCTGCGGCCGGGGACATCAGGTCTACCCCGGCTCCGCCCGGGGACATCAGGTCTACCCCGGCTCCGGCCGGGGACATCAGGTCTACCCCGGCACCGCCCGGGGACATCAGGTCTACCCCGGCTGCGGCCGGGGACAACAGGTCTACCCCGGCTGCGGCCGGGGACATCAGGTCTACCCCGGCTGCGGCCGGGGACATCAGGTCTACCCCGGCTGCGGCCGGGGACATCAGGTCTACCCCGGCTGCGGCCGGGGACATCAGGTCTACCCCGGCTCCGCCCGGGGACAACAGGTCTACCTCCGCTGCGGCCGGGGACAACAGGTCTACCCGGCTCCGCCCGGGGACATCAGGTCTACCCCGGCTCCGCCCGGGGACATCAGGTCTACCCCGGCTGCGGCCGGGGACATCAGGTCTACCCCGGCTCCGGCCGGGGACATCAGGTCTACCCCGGCTCCGGCCGGGGACAACAGGTCTACCCCGGCTCCGGCGGGGACATCAGGTCTACCTCCGCTGCGGCCGGGGACATCAGGTCTACCCCGGCTCCGGTCGGGGACAACAGGTCTACCCGGCTGCGGCCGGGGACATCAGGTCTACCCCGGCTGCGGCCGGGGACATCAGGTCTACCCCGGCTCCGGCCGGGGACATCAGGTCTACCCCGGCTCCGGTCGGGGACATCAGGTCTACCCCGGCTCCGGCCGGGGACAACAGGTCTACCCGGCTCCGGCCGGGGACAACAGGTCTACCCCGGCTCCGGACGGGGACATCAGGTCTACCCCGGCTCCGGCCCGGGACATCAGGTCTACCTCCGCTGTGGCCGGGGACATCAGGTCTACCCCGGCTCCGGTCGGGGACAACAGGTCTACCCCGGCTCCGGCGGGGACATCAGGTCTACCCCGGCTGCGGCCGGGGACATCAGGTCTACCATGGCTCGGCCGGGGACATCAGGTCTACCCGGCTCCGGTCGGGACATCAGGTCTACCCCGGCTCCGGCCGGGGACAACAGGTCTACCCCGGCTCCGGCCGGGACAACAGGTCTACCCCGGCTCCGGCCGGGGACATCAGTCTACCCCGGCTCCGGTCGGGGACATCAGGTCTACCCCCGCTGCGGCCGGGGACATCAGGTCTACCCCGGCTCCGCCCGGGGACATCAGGTCTACCCCGGCTCCGCCCGGGGACATCAGGTCTACCCCGGCTGCGGCCGGGGACAACAGGTCTACCCCGGCTCCGGTCGGGGACATCAGGTCTACCCGGCTCCGGCCGGGACAACAGGTCTCCCTCCGCTGTGGCCGGGGACATCAGGTCTACCCCGGCTCCGGTCGGGGACAACAGGTCTACCCCGGCTCGGCCGGGGACATCAGGTCTACCCCGGCTGCGGCCGGGGACATCAGGTCTACCCCGGCTCCGGCCGGGACAACAGGTCTACCCCGGCTGCGGCCGGGGACATCACGTCTACCCCCCGGCTCGGTCGGGGACATCAGGTCTACCCCGGCTCCGGTCGGGGACAACAGGTCTACCCCGGCTCCGCCCGGGGACAACAGGTCTACCCCGGCTCCGCCCGGGGACAACAGGTCTACCCCGGCTCCGGTCGGGGACATCAGGTCTACCTCGCTCCGGGGTCCGCCGGGGGCCGGCCTTGCCCCCTGGTGGCGGGCGCCGGCCGGGGACATCAGGTCTACCTCGCTCCGGCGGGACTTAGTGCAATTTCGGCGCCGGCCGGGTAGACCTGTTGTCCCGGCCGTCTGCGGAAGTTCACCAAGGGGTCGCTGTTGTCGGCCGCCTCCGACTGCGTCATGGTAGGAGGCGGCCTGCGTTGGCGCCCCTCCCCGGTCGAGCTGCATTGGTCCTCTTGGAGGCCTGGCCGGCTTTGGACTCGTCTGTCCGTCTTATGGGAGCGAGGTGACGGGCCGCATCCCCGCAGGTTGACCCCGTACCTGCGTCCGAGGCGGAGCGGAGCGGCCGCGGCGTGCGGTCGCCAGGGCCAAGCGAGTGCCGCCTAGCCGGGACGAAGCGCGCGTGCCTTTGTGTCCCGGCTCCCGTCCTTCCCAGGGAAAAGTGGGTCCAGTTGGCGAGGCGAGAGAGAAGGGGCCGCGCGAAAGAGCCGGATCCGCGGAGGCGAGAGAGAAGGGCCGCGCAAGAGCGGATCCGGAGAAGGCCGAGAGAGAGAGCAAGAAGGGGGCGAAAGACGATCCGAGAAAGCTGCTCGCCGGCCCCGAGGCGGGGAGAGAGAGCCGAGAGAGCGAGAGCGAGCCCAGAGAGAGAGTTGCCGAGAGAGAAGAGAGAGAGTGAGAGTTGAGAGAGAGAGAGAAAGAGAAGCCGCGAGCAGCGTGTCCCGCTCCGGCCCGGCTTCTGCCGGTCGATTGGCCACGGGGGGGGGCGGCCCCCCCCGGGCACCGGTGGCGGGCGAGGCGGCGGCGCCTCGTCCCTTTTCTGCCCGGCCTTAAGCCGGGGGCCCGCTCGGCGGGCGCGGTTTTGGGCCCGTCGGTCCGCCTCGGCGGTGGCGGCGGTGCTCGGCCCGCGTTGGAGAAGCCGTCCCCCTCCCTCGGCCTTAAGCCGGGGACCCGCCTTGTGGCGGGCAGAATTTTTGGGCCTAGTTCTTTTTTTTTTTTTTTTGAACTTGCCGGGCCCGGCACCCGACGGAGAAGCCCCCCCGGACTGGTCCTGGGCGAGGCGGCGGCGCCTCGCCTACCTCGGTCGTGGCCGGATCGACTGAGCCGCTTGTGCCGGGCGGGGCCGGCTTTGCCGCTTTGCCGGGTCGGTTGCTTTCGGTTGAGGCGGGCGGAGTGTGGGGGGCACCCGCCAGGCCTCCTCCGCGGGCCTTGTGTCTTTGCGGCCCTAAGCCGCGGCACTGAGGAGCGTTGCGACGACAGCGCGAGGCGGGATGCCGGTGAGTCCGTGGTGGGGAGGCAGTTGAGGCCCGTCACTCGGCCCCCCCGCTGCGGGCCCCTGGCCCCGTGGCCCCCGTGGCTAGCACGGGGCGTTGCGAACGCGCCTCCGTGTGCCTTTTTCTTTGTCGTGCCGTCCCCCGGCCTTTTTTGTTCCGGCAGGGCAAGCCGACCGCCGCGAGGCCGGGCGAAAGCCGCCGGTGGCCCGTGCCGCGGCCAGGTCGGTGGCACTTTTTCTCGCACGCTCGGCCGGGGTTCTCCCCGGGCCGCTCCAGTCCCGCCGTTGCCGGCTGCGGGCGGGCGGGTGGCGGCACCCCCCGCGCTCCTCTGCTGCTGAGGCGAGCGAGCGAGCCGACGGGCAGGTGGGCTGGGCGGCCGTCGCCGTTGTTGTCCCAGGAAGCGTGGCCGTGGGGCCCTTGTCGCCGTCGGCGCGGAGCCGCGGCTGATCGATGTGGCTTTTCGGGTGGCGTCGGAGAGGGCCCCCGGCGGGCCGGCTCTCCTTCCGAGGCTTCTCTGTGGCGGGGAAGCCACGGCGGGGAGGGTCCGGTGCTCGGGCAGGGCGGTCTCCTTTCCAATTCGCTTCCCGTCGCAGGCGAGGTGTCGCCCCTCCCGCTGGCCTGGGGAAGGGCGTCTTGACCGTCCCGAGCTGTGTGACGGCCGCGTGGCCCCGCGAGCCTTCAGGTGTCCTTGAAAAAACCACGCGAGGTGCCGGTGCCGGCCCGGTCCGCGGGAGCGCCCGTGTGGGTGCCGGCCGCGAGCAGCGCCGGGCGGCGGTGCGGCTGGAGCTGAGCCGCGAGAAGGGAAAAGAGACGAGAGAGAGAGAGAAAGAAGGGCGAAAGTGTGCCCGAAGGCGATGGGGCGCGGACGCGGGTGGCCCAGAGCCCGGTCCGCAGGCTCCTTTGCCGTTCCGCCGCCTGCTGCAGAGCGAGCCGCGCCCCGGCTGAAAAGGGGCCTCGGTGTCCGGGCCGCGCCCGCCTCGTCGGGTCGCTGCCTCCTCTAGCACGTCCGGTGCTTTCCGCGCGGCCCGGTGGGGGGACGCGCCGGGCTTGGGGCGTTCGCTCCCTGCGAGCGGGGCCCCGCTCGGCCCAACCTCGCCGGCGGCCGGTCGCTCGCCCGCGACCGGTCGGCGGGGCGGGTTTTTCTCGGCTTTAGTTGGGGGGGGCGGGTCAGCCCCGGCCGAGCCCGTTCCCGCGCGCCGCGCGCGCGTCGTG